>NC_034199.2:42626444-42926444 GCF_002021735.2 Oncorhynchus kisutch
AGAGAGAGAGAGGAAGAGGAACCAGAGAGGACACGAGGGAGAGAGAAGATGAGAGGAGGAGGATGGGAAGAATGAGAGGAAGAGAGGAGACCGAGAGAGATAGGAGGAGAGAGGGGGGGGAGAGGAGGAGAGAGACGAAGAGAAGAAGAGAGAGAGCAGAGAGAGAGAGAGAGAGCCAACGGAGAGAGAGAGAGGGACGAGAGAGAGAGAGATGGAGAGAGAGAGAGGGAGCTGTATTTTCATGAGAGTCCCTGGGTTGTTCTGCACCATCACATGTGAAGCAAGGACATTTAATTTAGCTGTGAAGCCCCAATACAAGTCCCAGAAGTATTCATCTTTGGGATTTACACAAACTACACAGATTGATGAACGCTCCCCCCTCCCCAGCCTCGCCTTTTGAGACTGTGTATTTTCAATCTCCCTTGGACTTTGGTGACGCACAGCAAACTCTTGCCAAAGACAAATTGCTTTCTTGAAGTTCATTTTAGAATAACATAAAACTCTAAAACATCCCCTTCTCTAAGAGTGAGCAAGATAAGGGGGGTGAAAAAAGAAAATGCATTTCAGTGTTCTCCTTTGTGATGAAGGCTTAGCGTGCCGTTTGATTTGTTCTTTGTGTCGCCGTGTGGTGACATGGTGTGCTGGGGATTGTCATATCAAAGTCAAGATTCAACTGGGAGAATTGAAGCTATTTTTCATGACAACATTGCCCCACCAGCTAAATAGTTATTGATGTGTAATGACTGCTTTGTGTGTGAGTCAAAGTAGACAAAAGTTCAAGCTAATCTCTTTTGTCCAAAGCTTGTGTTTGGGATTTGACATTGATTTACCTTGATCACCCAGGGGTTTATGCGCCTTTGTTCAAAGGCAAAGTTGATGTACTCTCCCTGTAGTTTTTTAACCATTTTCATGTAGACTTGATTGTGTGTTTTGGATCATTGTCTTGCTGCATGACCCAGCTGCACTTCAGCTTCAGCTCACAGACGGATGGCCTGACATTCTCCGGTAGATTTGCTGATACAGAGCAGAATTCATGGTTCCTTCTATTAATAAAGACAAGTCGTCCAGGTCCTGAGGCAGCAAAGCATCCCCAAACCATCACACAACCACCACCATGCTTCAGCGTTAGTAGGAAGTTCTTACTGTGCAATGCAGTGTTTGGTTTTCATCAGTCATAATGGGACCCATTTTTCACAGCACTATAGCTATCTTAAGATAAATGCACTAACTGTAAGTTGCTCTGGATAAGAGCGTCTGCTAAATGACTAAAATCTAAAATGTAATTAGGCTACTCATAGATTCATATCTGCAAAGGGCTACTGTGTCAAGAGAATGACATTGAGAATTCATTGTTGCAGCACCCAGGAAATTGCTGTGTATCAAAAATTATAATGAGTTATCTAATATAAATGTAGTGTTCGCAGATAATTATGAATAATATAAACTCAATAAGACTTTTTAACGAAGTGTAACATAAAATTTCACAAAGCTTAAGTGGGGGGGGGGACCGAATCGTTATAACTTACTTAACTATGCATCAAAAAGGACATGGGGAGAAAGAGCTGGTCGAGCAGATTCATGTGCTTTGTTGTTGTTCAGAGAATGAATTAAGCAAGAGGCGCACAACGTCACTACACTGAAGCAGCCGATATATATAAAACTCAGGAGAATATTGAGATCTCATCAAAGGGAGTACTATACTCATTTAGATAGTTTACACAGTAATGACATGCCTTGGGTTACCAGGAAGATGTTAATTATCAGTGGATATAAGACTGTGAATGTTTTAGTTTATAGATAGTTTGTGAATCAGAAGTAAATAGTTACCACTCATTCATAGCTGATGTGTGGTAAGCACTGTGAAATGGCTGCTGTGCACTGGACAACAGGCGCCAGGAGTTGCTATAAAAAAAAAGAAATTTTAAATTGCGACATTGATGATTATTCTACATCTCTATGGACATATTTTTTTAAAACTTTATTTAACTAGGCAGGTAAGTTAATTAAGAACAAATTCTTATTTTACCCTCGCCTAACCGGGACCACACTGGAACAATTGTGAGCCACCCCATGGGACACCCAATCACGGCCGGTTGTGAAACAGCACCGTATCGAACCAGGGTCTGTAGTGACGCCTCTAGGATTGACATGCAGTACCTTAGACCGCTGCGCCACTCGGGAGCACATTGCCCATGTCTGTTGAAAATGACAATTTATATTACATTTTAAATAACTGGTAGTCAATTTATAGGAGAAGTTAAACAATTAGGTACAATTTGAGTATTGAGTTTTACTTTGTACACATACAGTAGGTACATACAGCCACATTTGATGCAAAGTTTTTTTGTGCTTTGAATTTCCATCAACATTTTCATTTGAAGTTTGTGTGCATCGTCAATAAAAAATAATACAAAATTGGCCTACCAGTTTTAGAAGTGATTACTTCACTTGCAAGAGATTGAGGGGTCATTTTTTAGAGAGCTGTCCTCTCTCCCCTGCTGCCTCTGTGACATCACAGGAGGGGGCGGGCCTTACATCACTTCTGTTATATGGTATGCCAGGACTACTGAAGGTATTCTTAGACATGGAGATTAGCACTCTGCCAGAGGGGGGGGGGGGGGGGGATGACTGACTTGAGGATCAACTAAGGAGGATGTGTTTGATTATAATTGTTTGGTTTTTGGGGATTGTTTTAAACCCCTGAAAGGGGGAAATATATAAATAAATAAATCACAGGGAGATGTAGTGTTAGGGGTTTCTTTAGGTGAAGGAGAGTCGGACCAAAATGCGGCGTGTAGATTGCGATCCATGTTTAATAAACTGAAGCAACACAAATACAAATACAAACACTACAAAACAATAAACGTAACGAAAACCGAAATAGCCTAATACTGGTGCAAACAACTACACGACAGACATAAGGACAATCACCCACGAAACACTCAAAGAATATGGCTGCCTAAATATGGTTCCCAATCAGAGACAACGATAAACACCTGCCTCTGATTGAGAACCACTTCAGACAGCCATAGACTTAACTACAACACCCCACTAAGCTACAATCCCAATACCAACACACCACATACAAAAACCCATGCTACACCCTGGCCTGACCAAATAAATGAAGATAAACACAATATATTTCGACCAGGGCGTGACATGTAGCTTCAGGTTCTTTTTCATATAAAACCATCAACCATTTACCTAACTATAAAATATCATGTTTCACAAATGCACAAAATATATTCTCTCAAATCACATAGCTGTTACAATTGTTCAATAAACCAGTATTGTCTCATTTATACTGCAGCGACCCGCACAGACAGCTGTGTGTTATGAGTAATGCTGTTCCTCTGTTGTGTTGTATTTACCAGTACCCAGCGTTTTCGGGGTCCGACATGCCAGTCAAACTGCTATCTGCCAACCAAGGGAATGCCTGGAATGTTCCTGTGGCAGGCATCCTTGTGGTTGGTGGAGCGGTGGGTGGATAAGAAGGGGGGTGGAGCACCGCAAGTATAAGACCGTAGGTAACCATTGTTCTCCCTCTTTACGTCTGGTCTTAACAAGAGATGGGTCCCTGTTGTTTGATACTGTTCTCCTTGGTTTATTTGTTGTGGGCTACAGCCAAACAGTAGCCTGTGTTGAGTTTGGTTAATAAACCAGGAATTGGTAAAAGCAACCCTCTGTCTGGAAATGTGTTCATTTAGCCAGGGCACTACAATACATTACAATGGTTCAAAGAATCCTTTATTATCCCTCTTTGAATTGACACTATGAAATGCAATGACAAACCTTCTAACCTTTTTAAATGCATCACGTTTCCCACTATTTATTATCACCATTAATTACCTATTTATATATACTGTTCCTATATTACCTACTGTATGTATTCATTCCTATCAGTATGTAAACTCATCCTAATATCAAAAAAAGATGTATAACCTTGTGTTAATTGGTATTTAGTGCTTTAGATTAGAACAACATTCACATTTCCCGAAAGATTGCCATCATGCCCATTCAACCACACACACAGGAGCTGTGCGCGAGGTCTCTCTCGGGCACGCTCTGATCACCAAGTCACCTCGTGCAAGTGAGCCTTCTAGCAATCTAGCTAGCGAAATGGCTAATTTCGAAGTGGACTAACCATACAATAACACATATACTGTTTTGACTGCTGCTGACTTAAAAATAACACACAGTAACATCTGTAACAGTTTGACATTAACAAAAAACCTTTGAAATCGCATTCATACCTGAAAGGGGGAAATATATAAATAAATCACACAGGAGAAATCACTTGTAATGAGTGAGCTGGGAAGCCCCATACACACCTATAGCAATTCCTAGGTATAACCAATCAAACTCAGATCAGACATCAATAGAGCACACAGAGAGTGTATAATCAATACTTAGATTAATGAACATCATATTACTTACTGGTACACATTATGATTCTGTATTGTTATTATTTGTTTTTATTAAGCCAATTTCAATTCTATCCCAATTGCATCTTTGAGACTAGTCTTTCGGTCCCGTTGTATTAGGCAAACTAAATCAAGTAAAGCTCAAGTATTTAGAAATATATGACAAATGTCTGATCTAGTCATTAATATTAAGTATTGTCTCTCACTACCTGTAAATCAATCCAAGTTCCCATCCAAAATGTGCTCTGAAACCTACAGTACTGTGCTTAGTTATTACTGTGCGTCATCTTGCAAAGTGCTCGTACGGTCTGTGAATCAAACTATGTAAAGCCTAGTCACATCAATAAATATCCTCTTAACTGGAAGTTATCAACCTTCATTGATAAACAGCCACGTTTAGTTATTTCAATGTGAAGAGGATGCCCTCTCACCCCCCTGTTTCTATCTTCATAGTCTAACCCTAACCCTCTCACCCCATGTATCCATCTTCATAGTCTAACCCTAACCCTCTCACCCCATGTATCCATTGTCATAGTCTAACCCTAACCCTCTCACCCCATGTATCTATCTTCATAGTCTAACCCTAACCCTCTCACCCCATGTATCTATCTTCATAGTCTAACCCTAACCCTCTCACCCCATGTATCCATCTTCATAGTCTAACCCTAACCCTCTCACCCCATGTATCCATCTTCATAGTCTAACCCTAACCCTCTCACCCCATGTATCCATTGTCATAGTCTAACCCTAACCCTCTCACCCCATGTATCTATCTTCATAGTCTAACCCTAACCCTCTCACCCCATGTATCCATCTTCATAGTCTAACCCTAACCCTCTCACCCCATGTATCCATCTTCATAGTCTAACCCTAACCCTCTCACCCCATGTATCCATTGTCATAGTCTAACCCTAACCCTCTCACCCCATGTATCTATCTTCATAGTCTAACCCTAACCCTCTCACCCCCCTGCATCCATCTTCATAGTCTAACCCTAACCCTCTCACCCCCCTGCATCCATCTTCATAGTCTAACCCTAACCCTCTCACCCCCCCTGTATCCATCTTCATGGTCTAACCCTAACCCTCTCACCCCATGTATCCATTGTCATAGTCTAACCCTAACCCTCTCACCCCATATATCCATCTTCATAGTCTAACCCTAACCCTCTCACCCCATGTATCCATTGTCATAGTCTAACCCTAACCCTCTCACCACCCTGTATCCATTGTCATAGTCTAACCCTAACCCTCTCACCCCCCTGTATCCATCTTCATGGTCTAACCCTAACCCTCTCACCCCCCCTGTATCCATTGTCATAGTCTAACCCTAACCCTCTCACCCCCCCTGTATCCATTGTCATAGTATTTTGAGCCTCAGCCAAAATACTAAAGGATTCTGCAGTCTGGTGACGCACCATTGAAGCCAGTGTTCAGTCATTAAGAGAGGGAGGTAGAGAGAGAACATTTTGTAAACTGCTTACATGGCTTTTTTTTCTATCTATACCAGGGACATATTGGAGAGGAAATTATTCTGAAATGACATCTACTTCCCCAGGCCACCTTCAAAGGCAATGAGATGCCACATTGTTGTATCTGAAAGGATGTCTTCATTACTGCTCTGGATTCAAGTCTCTGTGACCAGTGTCGGTTCCACTCGCCTTCATTTCATTACAATGGATCACATTCGCTACAAAGGACTACAATTTGTCCTCTTAGAGGCAATGGCCTTATTACTCAAGCCTTTTGTGTAGCCGTACCTTGTGCCCCGGCATTAAAGGTAAAGGACTCAAAGCATGAGGAGTTATCATAAGAAGTTCAAAGGCATGTGAAATCATTATTTTCATTCATAACCATAGGATGTAAATGATGTACTACATGTAAGATTTACGCAGGATGGGGAGGGAGTCCTTTCTTGTACATGATTTCCTCTGCATGCTGAATGAAATATTCCTTTTGCAATGGGAAGTGTGTAGGCAATGCAAACACTTTTACGTTTGCATGTTTTTTTGGGGGGGGGCTCATTCAAAATATTATTTTTTTCATAAGTAAACATGACACAACGATGATTCTCTTTAAGCCTCTTTAGGCCTGGACAACTATGGCTTTTCATAGTGTCAACGTCAGATATATTTAATTGACGACTGGACCTGTTTGATGACATTTCCAAGTAGGCTGTATGGCAAGACGGTTCACAGAATTGGGTAATATGTAATTGGATGTATAAAGAGCCATAACTGCATAATGTATGGAACTATAGAATAAGGAAT
Organism: Oncorhynchus kisutch; assembly: GCF_002021735.2. Taxonomy (NCBI): domain Eukaryota; kingdom Metazoa; phylum Chordata; class Actinopteri; order Salmoniformes; family Salmonidae; genus Oncorhynchus; species Oncorhynchus kisutch. The sequence continues at coordinate 42,633,138 of NC_034199.2, forward strand.
TAAGATGTATTGTACTTCTGGAACCAGAACAGTAGAAGTGACTCCCACAGCCTTGAGTGTCTGAGTGCTGACTCAGGCCCTGATTCAGCCCCACACAGACTCCGGGTGTTTCAGAGGGGCAATTATCTACAAACCATCAATCCCCTGAAGGCACAATTATCAGAAGAAAGCGCTTATTTATCCTAATTTGTCTGGTCCGGGTATTTCACAACCAGGGCCCATTTCAGCAGCAGCTTTCAGTTGGGGAATAGGGAGCTGTGAGGACCTGAAATTATATTAATGGCACAATATTGTCCTTGTTAATGAGATAATCCTGTACAGCAGCTATTTCTGTCCTTCTCTCTCCCAATGGATCACGTTACACAGCAAACAGGCTACTGGCAAAAGAATGGCGCAGTTGTCTGCTGACGTTACAGTGCACCGAGAGTGTTTGATGGTTGGTACCTGGTGACTAAGTGACATGATTACGATGTTAATACGAGTGTGCACCGAGAGTTACAGTGCACCGAGAGTGTTTGATGGTTGGTACCTGGTGACTAAGTGACATGATTACGATGTTAATACGAGTGTGCACCGAGAGTGTTTGATGGTTGGTACCTGGTGACTAAGTGACATGATTACGATGTTAATACGAGTGTGCACCGAGAGTGTTTGATGGTTGGTACCTGGTGACTAAGTGACATGATTACGATGTTAATACGAGTGTGCACCGAGAGTGTTTGATGGTTGGTACCTGGTGACTAAGTGACATGATTACGATGTTAATACGAGTGTGCACCGAGAGTGTTTGATGGTTGGTACCTGGTGACTAAGTGACATGATTACGATGTTAATACGAGTGTGCACCGAGAGTGTTTGATGGTTGGTACCTGGTGACTAAGTGACATGATTACGATGTTAATACGAGTGTGCACTGAGTGTTTGATGGTTGGTACCTGGTGACTAAGTGACATGATTACGATGTTAATACGAGTGTGCACTGAGTGTTTGATGGTTGGTACCTGGTGACTAAGTGACATGATTACGATGTTAATACGAGTGTGCACTGAGTGTTTGATGGTTGGTACCTGGTGACTAAGTGACATGATTACGATGTTAATACGAGTGTGCACTGAGTGTTTGATGGTTGGTACCTGGTGACTAAGTGACATGATTACGATGTTAATACGAGTGTGCACCGAGAGTGTTTGATGGTTGGTACCTGGTGACTAAGTGACATGATTACGATGTTAATACGAGTGTGCACTGAGTGTTTGATGGTTGGTACCTGGTGACTAAGTGACATGATTACGATGTTAATACGAGTGGAATATTTTTAATACAGCTGAATATGGTTCACTAATATATTACAGTTAGTAATATATTAATATATTATATTACAGTGGGTCATTGACATTTATTGTGCTCGTACTGAACTCATTTTCTGTACATTCTTTCATAGAGGAGATGGTGCTCAAATACAGTCGGATACCAATGAAAAACATCGTTAGGCAACTGACCTTAGAATGAAAAGCTCAGCAGGTAGCATATATTTTTCACAAGGTTAATTGCTTTGGAAGTGAAAACATTGGTATGTTCACAGCAACAACAACAGTGGGTTTCCCTCCAGGTGTTGCCTCTGGCGAGCACCATTAAGTTGTTAGCCTTGAGGTGGGAATGGACAGCTTGCTACCATGCTGAGTGGGTCAAAATCGACTTTTCTCCCTTGGGGTAATATAGCACTGCAGTTTCCACCCATCACCACTAGAGGTTGAGAGTCATAATACACACATGAACCAGAAGTTGTAAACTGGATGGTAAACTGGATGGTGTGAGCCCTGAATGCTGATTGGCTGACAGCTGTGGAATATCAGACCATATACCACGGGTATGACAAAACATGTATTTTTACTGCTCTACTTACGTTGGTAACCAGTTGATAATAGCAATAAGGCACCTCCGGTGTTTGTGGTATATTGCCAATAGACGCGGAGTGCGTTGCATCGTGCATAGGAACAGCCCTTAGTCGTGGTATATTGGCCATACACCCCCCCCCCCCCGGGCCTTATTGATTAAATAGACAATTAAGGTCTCACAATCAACATCAACACAAGGTCACCTACATAGCTTTTCAAAATCCTTTGAGAATCCTTTAATCACACTCAGTGAATCTAATAGTTATCTATAAAAATGAAAACCAGGTAATAAAGAGGACAGAACCATAGGACTCTCAGAAAGCGGATAGGATAAAGCCTGCAGACCTTATGAGTCCTGTAATGTCAGACCTCAGGGCCATGTCTGAGAGTCCCTTTTCAAACACCTCGCCTCATTAACATTCATCACTGGGCTCTAATTGGCTGATAGAACACTGGTAAAAGAAAGAGGAGGGAGGGAGGGAGGGAGGGAGGGAGGGAGGGAGGGAGGGAGGGAGGGAGGGAGGGAGGGAGGGAGGGAGGGAGGGAGGGAGGGAGGGAGGGAGGGAGGGAGGGAGGGAGGGAGGGAGGGGCCCAACTCTGGGGCTATTTGCCAAAATGAATTAGTAAGGCCAGTCCTCCAGCTTAGACAGGTCCATAAGGGACCACATGCTGCTTACATGGGCAAAACCCAGCTTCCTGATTTTACAGAGATCATTATCGGGGATCATTACACTGTCCTTCCCACAGGCATATAGGGAGATGGTGTGTGAGATGCCCCCTCATAAGAAGAATAATGACTCAACAAATCTGATGCTGGAGAAAAACATGAGATATCCTAAATTTTTTAGCATAACCATAGCTACCCACTGGGCAAAAACTAATTGAATCAACATTGTTTCCACGTCATTTCAACCAAAAATGTCAATGCGATGATGTTGAATCACCGATTGGAATTGAAAAAGGTCATCAACATAAGGGAATTTCGTCTTTTTTTCACACCCTTTTTAATTTTTCACACCCCTTTTAACCTAAATCCATTGACATGGTGAATTTTTTTGTTGATTTCACGATGAATTCACATTAGTTGACAACTCAGCAAAAATATAAATCCAAACTAGACTTTGAACTGACGTCTGTGCACATTTGGGACACCTGCATGTGGAATACTATCACTGCATCGGATGTTTGCCATGCCATTTCATATAAACTCAGCAAAAAAAGAAACGTCCTCTCTCAGTCAACTGAGTTTATTTCAGCAAACTTAACATGTGTAAATGTTTGTATGAACATAACAAGATTCAACAACTGAGACATCAACTGAAAAAGTTCCACAGACATGTGACTAACAGAAATTGAATAATGTGTCCCTGAACAAAGGGGGTGGTCAAAATCAAAAGTAACAGTCAGTATCTGGTGTGGCCACCAGCTGCATTAAGTACTGCAGTGCATCTCCACCTCATGGACTGCACCAGATTTGCCACTTGAGGGAGGAGGAAGTCTTCCCTGTAACACACAGCATTGAGATTGACTTCAATGACAACAAGCTCAGTCCGATGATGCTGTGACACACTGCCCCAGACCATGACGGACCCTCCAACTCCAAATCGATCCCGCTCCAGAGTACAGGCCTCGGTGTAACGCTCATTTCTTCGACGATAAACATGAATCCGACCATCACCCCTGGCGAGATAAAACCGCGACTCGTCAGTGAAGAGCACTTTTTGTCTAGTCCAGCGACGGTGGGTTTGTGCCCATAGGCGACGTTGTTGCCAGTGATGTCTTTTGAGGACCTGCCTTACAACAGGCCTACAAGCCCTCGGTCCAACCTCTCTCGGCCTATTGCGGACAGTCTGAGCACTGATAGAGGGATTGTGCGTTCCTGGTGTAACTCAGGGAGTTGTTGTTGCCATCCTGTACCTGTCTTGCAGGTGGTGTTCAGATGTACCAATCCTGTGCAGGTGTTGTTGCACGTGGTCTGCCACTGCGAGGACGATCAGCTGTCCGTCCTGTAGCGCTGTCTTCGGCGTCTCACAGTACGGACATTGCAATTTATTGCCCTGGCCACATCTGTAGTCCTCATGCCTCCTTGCAGCATGCCTAAGACACGTTCACGCAGATGAGCAGGGACCCTGTGCATCTTTCTTTTGGTGTTTTTCAGGGTCAGTAGTAAGGCCTCTTTAGTGTCCTAAGTTTTCATAATTGTGACCTTAATTGCCCACTGTCATGACGTTGGCCTGGGGCTAGGTTTATGACAGTCATAACTACCTCTTCCCCCCTTTTTCCTCTTTCTACCCTGCTGATGTTACATTTGCAAACATCTTGGTTAACATAGACATTCTGGGAACATCAGAAGGTGGGGGGAAATGAACTATATTCTGGTAATCCGACCAATTGAACATATGCGGTGGTACTTAATGAATATGATGTCAGTTCGGTTGTCATCTGAGACATTCTCATCAATGATAAGATGACATAAACTCTACAGTGGAAAGTCTACACATCAGAGTTATCGGATTCACATGGAATTGTTGTTCAATTTAAATGTTTGAATATGAAATTATTCGTGATGGGATGAAATGTGATTTTAGCTTCTAAAATCTGAGATTTGGGTTTTCATTAGGCCCGACTCAGTGGCCCGCCCACGTGAAGAGACATAGGTTGTAAACTATGAAACACACCCCTTTTCTCCCTTCCTATATAAAGCCTTGACGACAATATAACCATCTGTTACGAGGATGTGAGGACGACGGTCCGTTGTCAGAATGGTTCAGATAATAACTACAGAACGAAGCCAACATCAGCGTGAGCATTGGTTGCGAATGGTATGAACTTTGAACTCTTATTCACTACAGAAGTCATACCTCCTAGCCATTGAGTTAGCAACAGCAGCTGCAAACGCAGGTTGGGAAGGAACAGACAGAGTATCCCGTCTACCACACAACAACACAGCCTTCCATCTACCACCAACCTACTGAAGCGCAGCTCAGAGTAAATATTTATTCCATTTTCCTTTTCCAAATGGGCGGTAATTTAGAATGCATAAGATACTGTATTTACGACAGCACAGCTTCTCCCTGTGTCCCTCAGTCTTCCCGCTCTTTCACTCAAACCCAGCCCTTTTCTTTAGTGTAACCAGCGGTCATATTTGTTCCGCCCGCCAGGGACGTTTTCCTTCATGATGTAATTTGTAATCAAGTTATGATTAATTATGTGTATGTGTAATTCTGTGTGATTAGTTAGGTATTTAGTAAATAAATAATTAACCCAATTTTGTATTGCTAATTCCACTTGTTAGCCAGGGTTTGTGAAGATAATCAAGAATTTACAACTTTCAATGTGACTGAATTAAGGTGACGGTTAATATTGACTGCTATTGATGTAAAATATTACTAGGTCTTTAAGAGTTTATTCGGAAGATAACAGCTCTATAAATATTATTTTGTGGTGCCCCGACTCTCTAGTTAATTACATTTACATGATTAGCTCAATCAGGTGATATTAATTACGGAGAAATTATTTTATAGAATAGCATGTCGTATCACTTAATCCGGCATAGCCAAAGACACGACACCGCCATCTGTAAGCTGTTAGTGTCTTAACGACCGTTCCACAGGTGCATGTTCATTAATTGTTTATGGTTCATTGAACAAGCATGGGGAACAGTGTTTAAACCCTTTACAATGAAGATCTGTGAAGTTTTTGGGATTTTTATAAATTATCTTTGAAGGACAGGGTCCTGAAAAAGGGACGTTTCTATTTTTGCTGAGTTTAGATTGCATGTACAGTATACATATTGTGGTATCCCAGGAGGTATACCCCGGGGGATGGTAATAGAGGGGAGTTAAGTGAGGCGACGTTGGCTCCCTCTGCTGGGAATACGGGAGCTGGGCACCCCAACATGGACAGCTCTAAATGGAGGTAATTAGAGGGAAGTGGACCGCGTCCTGCGGCCGCACAGTGAGTACACCGCTGCTTATCTGGATGACATAATTGTGCACAGTGACAGTTGGGAGTCACATCTGTGTAGGTTACAGGCAGTGGGTGGATGCCCTAAGGGATGTAGGTCTGACCGCGAACCCCCACAAGTGCACCTGGGCTACGCCGAGGTGGAGTACCCGGGCTATCAGATCAGGAAGGGAAATGTGAAACCCCAAGAAAATAAATCGCTGCCATTAGCGGATGGCCGTTCCCCAGAACCAAGAGGCAGGTGAAGTCATTCCTGGGGTTAGCAGGGTACTATAGTAGATTTGTACCTAACTTTGCCGCAATAGCTTCTCCCCTTACAGACTTAACAAAGGCACGCCTACCCCAGACGGTGCAATGGACGGAGGACACAGAGGCAGTGTTCCAGGCCCTGAAGGATGCGCTATGTTCCCACCCGGGACTCGTCACCCCGGACTTCTCAAAACACCTCCTGGTCCAGACAGACGCGTCTGACACAGGGATAGGGGCCGTTTTGTCCCAAGAGCAGGAAGGCGAGGAGCACGTATGTATGTATGTATGTCAGCAGGAAATTCCTCCCGAGGGAGAAGAAATACTCGATTGTAGAGAAGGAGTGCCTCGCCGTGAAGTGGGCACTGGACACCCTCAAGTATTACCTCGTCGGGAGGAAGTTTACCCTGATCACTGACCATGCCGCCCTTGTTTGGATGGCAAGAGGTAAGGACACGAATGACCGTGTCACCCGCTGGTTCCTTTCCTTACAGCGATTCTCTTTCTCTGCCATCCACAGGTCGGGGGCCCAGCATGGCAATGCAGAGGCCCTATCCTGGAGGGATGCAAACCTAGCCCTTAGCATGCCCTCCCTCCCAGTCAGGGCTAAGGGGGGGTGGTATCCCAGGTAGTCTACCCTGGGTGATGGTAATAGAGGGGAGGTATGTGAGGCAATGTTGGCTTACCCTGCTGGAAATACGGGAGCTGGACACCCCGACACGAACAGATCTAAGCGGAGGTAGAGGAAAGTGCCAACCAGCCGTGGAGGCCAAATAAAAGGAGCACCGCGGGAGAGAATGTGAAGAGACCGAGACCAAGCCACAGTAGAGAAGGACTGAGCCAAACCTAAGTGATTTTCTTTGTTGTGTTTATTTTCTGTCTTAGTAAAGTTGTTTTTGCAGACTAAAGCCTCCCTGTCTCTGTGTCAATCTCTGCACACTCAACCCAACACCACAAGGTTTACCACAATATGTTAATATAAGGAAGTGCCATGTACAGTGGGGAGAACAAGTATTTGATACACAGCCGATTTTGCAGGTTTCCCTACTTACAAAGCATGTAGAGGTCTACAATTTTTATCATAGGTACACTTCAACTGTGAGAGACGGAATCTAAAACAAAAATCCAGAAAATCATTTTAAAGTAATTTATTTGCATTTTATTGCAAAAGCAGAACTTAATATGGTGCAGTCGTCCTGTCCCCTTTGCAGAAAAGCATCCCCAAAGAATGATGTTTCCACCTCCATGCTTCACGGTTGGGATGGTGTTCTTGGGGTTGTACTCATCCTTCTTCTTCCTCCAAACACGGCGAGTGGAGTTTAGACCAAAAAGCTACATTTTTGTTTCATCAGACCACATGACCTTCTCCCATTCCTCTTCTGGATCATCCAGATGGTCAATTGCAAACTTCAGACGGGCCTGGACATGCGCTGGCTTGAGCAGGGGGACCTTGCGTGCGCTGCCGGATTTGAATCCATGACGGCGTAGTGTGTTACTAATGGTTTTCTTTGAGACTGTGGTCCCAGCTCTCTTCAGGTCTTTGACCAGGTCCTGCTGTGTAATTCTGGGCTGATCCCTCACCTTCCTCATGATCATTGATGCCCCACGAGGTGAGATCTTGCATGGAGCCCCAGACTGAGGGTGATTGACCGTCATCTTGAACTTCTTCCATTTTCTAATAATTGAGCCAACAGTTGTTGCCTTCTCATCAAGCTGCTTGCCTATTGTCCTGTAGCCCATCCCAGCCATGTGCAGGTCTACAATTTTATCTCTGATGTCCTTACACAGCTCTCTGGTCTTAGCCATTGTGGAGAGGTTGGAGTCTGTTTGATTGAGTGTGTGGACAGGTGTCTTTTATACAGGTAACGAGTTCAAACAGGTGCAGTTAATACAGGTAATGAGTGGAGAACAGGAGGGCTTCTTAAAGAAAAACTAGCAGGTCTGTGAGAGATGGAAGTCTTACTGGTTGGTAGGTGATCAAATACTTATGTCATGCAATAAAATGCTAATTAATTACATCAAAATCATACAATGTGTTGTCTCTCACAGTTGATGTGTACCTATGATAAAAATTACAGACCTCTACATGCTTTGTAAGTAGGAAAACCTGTAAAATTGGCAGTGTATCAAATACTTGTTCTCCCCACTGTACATATTACCTCGGCTAACCGGTGCCCCCGCACATTGATTCTGTACCGGTACCCGCTGTAATATAGCCTCACTACTGTTATTTTACTGCTGCTGTTTAATTATTTGTTACATTTATTTTCAATTTTTTGCTTATCTACTTTTTACTTAACACTTTTTTTCTTAAAACTTCTTAAATCATTGTTGATTTAAGGGCTTGTAAGTAAGCATTTCACTGTAAATCAAATCAAATCAAATCAAATGTTATTTGTCACATACACATGGTTAGCAGATGTTAATGCGAGTGTAGCGAAATGCTTGTGCTTCTAGTTCCGACAATGCAGTAATAACGAACAAGTAATCTAACTAACAATTCCCCCAAAAAACTACTGTCTTATACACAGTGTAAGGGGATAAAGAATATGTACATAAGGATATATGAATGAGTGATGGTACAGAGCAGCATAGGCAAGATACAGTAGATGATATCGAGTACAGTATATACATATGAGATGAGTATGTAAACCAAGTGGCGTAGTTAAAGTGGCTAGTGATACATGTATTACATAAGGATGCAGTCGATGATATAGAGTACAGTATCTACGTATGCATATGAGATGAATAATGTAGGGTAAGTAACATTATATAAGGTAGCATTGTTTAAAGTGGCTAGTGATATATTTACATCATTTCCCATCAATTCCCATGATTAAAGTGGCTGGAGTAGAGTCAGTGTCATTGACAGTGTGTTGGCAGTAGCCACTCAATGTTAGTGGTGGCTGTTTAACAGTCTGATGGCCTTGAGACAGAAGCTGTTTTTCAGTCTCTCGGTCCCAGCTTTGATGCACCTGTACTGACCTCGCCTTCTGGATGACAGCGGGGTGAACAGGCAGTGGCTCGGGTGGTTGATGTCCTTGATGATCTTTATGGCCTTCCTGTAGCATCGGGTGGTGTAGGTGTCCTGGAGGGCAGGTAGTTTGCCCCCGGTGATGCGTTGTGCAGACCTCACTACCCTCTGGAGAGCCTTACGGTTGAGGGCGGTGCAGTTGCCATACCAGGCGGTGATACAGCCCGCCAGGATGCTCTCGATTGTGCATCTGTAGAAGTTTGTGAGTGCTTTTGGTGACAAGCCGAATTTCTTCAGCCTCCTGAGGTTGAAGAGGCGCTGCTGCGCCTTCCTCACGATGCTGTCTGTGTGAGTGGACCAATTCAGTTTGTCTGTGATGTGTATGCCGAGGAACTTAAAACTTGCTACCCTCTCCACTACTGTTCCATCGATGTGGATGGGGGGGTGTTCCCTCTGCTGTTTCCTGAAGTCCACAATCATCTCCTTAGTTTTGTTGACGTTGAGTGTGAGGTTATTTTCCTGTAAGGTCTGTTGTATTCGGCAAATGTGACAAAATAAATGGATTTGATATGCATGTGTTGCTATGGAGTCAGTTTGAATGCATGACTCAAGAGATGACAGAATAACCTACACTCATTGGACATGGTTCAATTAGCATGTTTTACCATTTAGAAACACCATGCTTTCCTCTACAGCACCTCTGGAATGGGATTATGGGGCATGTTTCAGGAGTAGCGGAACATGGCAGATGGAAGCCTCATAGACTGGGGGGAAATCATCATTTCTCAGTCACCTAGTACTTGTTATCATGATGTCTCTCCCCTGGAAGAGAGTAAATGTATCAAAGCAGGAGAGGTGTTCTTCGGCCTTGTAAAATCATTTACACATTAAAGCTGGTGTCAAGCGTGCCAAGGAGGGAAAGCAAAGGTTCTGCATCCAACTGCATAATGATGAGATTGAATAGAGTAGCCCCTCATACATCTACAGACATGCACACGTGCACTGTGCACACATAGGTGCACATGTTAGCCAGGCCACCATTTTAAATACGGATTCTGTTCTAAATTGACTCACCTGGATAAATAAATGTTAAATTAAAAAAATTATAGAAATACACACGCACACAGTTACAAAAACGAACACGCCAAGAACTCACAACAAAAGAACAATTGATCTTGATCACTCCATCTGAGCAAGGTGTTGAATATGAGCTGTAGAATAGAGCTGTTGAATAGAGCTATTGAATATGAGCTGTTGAATATGAGCTGTTGGATATGAGCTATTGAATATGAGCTGTTGAATATGAGCTGTTGAATATGAGCTATTGAATATGAGCTGTTGAATATGAGCTGTTGAATATGAGCTATTGAATATGAGCTGTTGAATATGAGCTGTTGGATATGAGCTATTGAATATGAGCTGTTGAATATGAGCTATTGAATATGAGCTGTTGAATATGAGCTGTTGAATATGAGCTGTTGAATATGAGCTGTTGAATATGAGCTATTGAATATGAGCTGTTGAATATGAGCTGTTGAATATGAGCTATTGAATATGAGCTGTTGAATATGAGCTGTTGGATATGAGCTATTGAATATGAGCTATTGAATATGAGCTGTTGAATATGAGCTGTTGAATATGAGCTGTTGAATATGAGCTGTTGGATATGAGCTATTGAATATGAGCTATTGAATATGAGCTATTGAATAGAGCTGTGAAAAGTAATGACATTGAAGTAACAGGAACAGAAAACTGGGAGGAGAGAGGAGGTGAGGTGAGAGAGGGAGAATAGGTTCTGACACTCGGTGACTAAGTGTGAAATGTTGTCCTCTGGGTCTGGGTTTTGGAGAGCCTGGGTTTCATTACATTCCATGGGAAGGTAAACAACAGGAAGCAGAGAGGAGCCAAAGGGGGTTTTCTGTTCCTGCTCATGAAGGATACACTCCTTTCAGCAGAGGTACATTTCAGGTGCACTCATTACCAGCTAAGACAAATAGGCTTTTATGCTGCCGCTCCTCGTTTGTTTAAGACAAAGTCATGTAATTAAAATCTAATCAGACATGAGTCTAGAGTGCCAGACAACACGTGAATATTTAAATGTTTTGCTTCTGAATCTTAATAAAATGGTAATTTATGAAAGCTGCCAGCTTAATTTTGGCCGGGAACAAATTAACTGGATTTCAAGTGAATTATTTTCACCTCACAGTTTCCCCCTCGATATGGAATTCTGAATAAACTATATTTAAAGCTTGATCTGTCAGTTTATCCAACAAATCCAGGCCCTTTATTGCAAATGTTCTAAATATCAGTGTATATTCTCTGGAAAATAATGTTTTCTTGGGTGGCAACTTTGAGTTGTTGTTATGGCCAGGAGGAAGTTACAAACCATGTTTTGAGGCGATGCCGATTTTACACCCTTGAGCGAGCGCCTTAATAAAATCTGCATTGGCTCTGAGTATCTCTAGCTCTATAAACAGAGGAGTTAAAAGTGATAAGTTATGTAAGCATCCCAAGGCAGAGGACTGGACAGATGCTAACACTGGCAGCCTGCGCTGTCTCATTGCCATTGGCTTAGCTTTGCTCCTTTTCCACGGCAATGAGTTGTTGAGTCACATGCTTGTATTTCCCGCCAAGTGGCACAGCAACCTGTTATTGTGGAAAACATCCTGAGCCATTGCTACATGGCCTTGGGGAATAACCCAACAGTTAGGAAGAGACTGATAACTGATATTGTCTCTCTAGGAAAAGGGATTGCGTGTTAGTGATGTAATGGGAAAAGGGACTGAGTGTTAGTAATGTAATGATTGCGTGTTAGTAATGTAATGGGAAAAGGGATTGCGTGTTAGTGATGTAATGGGAAAAGGGATTGCGTGTTAGCAATGTAATGGGAAAAGGGATTCCGTGTTAGTAATGTAATGGGAAAAGGGATTCCGTGTTAGTAATGTAATGGGAAAAGGGATTGCGTGTTAGCAATGTAATGGGAAAAGGGATTCCGTGTTAGTGATGTAATGGGAAAAGGGATTGCGTGTTAGTAATGTAATGGGAAAAGGGATTCCGTGTTAGTGATGTAATGGGAAAAGGGACTGCGTGTTAGTAATGTAATGGGAAAAGGGATTGCGTGTTAGTAATGTAATGGGAAAAGGGATTGCGTGTTAGTAATGTAATGGGAAAAGGGATTGCGTGTTAGTGATGTAATGGGAAAAGGGACTGCGTGTTCGTAATGTAATGATTGCGTGATAGTAATGTAATGGGAAAAGGGATTGCGTGTTAGTAATGTAATGGGAAAAGGGATTGCATGTTAGTGATGTAATGGGAAAAGGGACTGCGTGTTAGTAATGTAATGGGAAAAGGGATTCCGTGTTAGTGATGTAATGGGAAAAGGGATTGCATGTTAGTAATGTAATGGGAAAAGGGATTGCGTGTTCGTAATGTAATGATTGCGGGTTAGTAATGTAATGGGAAAAGGGATTGCGTGTTAGTGATGTAATGGGAAAAGGGATTGCGTGTTAGTAATGTAACGGGAAAAGGGATTGCGTGTTAGTGATGTAATGGGAAAAGGGATTGCGTGTTCGTAATGTAATGGGAAAAGGGATTGCGTGTTAGTAATGTAATGATTCCGTGTTAGTAATGTCATGGGAAAAGGGACTGCGTGTTCATAATGTAATGATTTCGTGTTAGTAATGTAATGGGAAAAGGGATTGCGTGTTAGTGATGTAATGGGAAAAGGGACTGCGTGTTAGTAATGTAATGGGAAAAGGGATTGCGTGTTAGTGATGTAATGGGAAAAGGGACTGCGTGTTAGTAATGTAATGGGAAAAGGGATTGCGTGTTAGTAATGTAATGGGAAAAGGGATTGCGTGTTAGTGATGTAATGGGAAAAGGGACTGCGTGTTAGTAATGTAATGGGAAAAGGGATTGCGTGTTAGTAATGTAATGGGAAAAGGGATTGCGTGTTCGTAATGTAATGATTGCGTGTTAGTAATGTAATGGGAAAAGGGATTGCGTGTTCGTAATGTAATGATTGCGTGTTAGTAATGTAATGGGAAAAGGGATTGCGTGTTAGTAATGTAATGGGAAAAGGGATTGCGTGTTAGTGATGTAATGGGAAAAGGGATTCCGTGTTAGTAATGTAATGGGAAAAGGGATTCCGTGTTAGTAATGTAATGGGAAAAGGGATTCCGTGTTAGTAATGTAATGGGAAAAGGGATTCCGTGTTAGTAATGTAATGGGAAAAGGGATTCCGTGTTAGTAATGTAATGGGAAAAGGGATTCCGTGTTAGTAATGTAATGGGAAAAGGGATTCCGTGTTAGTAATGTAATGGGAAAAGGGATTCCGTGTTAGTAATGTAATGGGAAAAGGGATTCCGTGTTAGTAATGTAATGGGAAAAGGGACTACGTGTTAGTAATGTAATGGGAAAAGGGATTGCGTGTTAGTAATCTAATGGGAAAAGGGATTGCGTGTTCGTAATGTAATGATTGCGTGTTAGTAATGTAATGGGAAAAGGGATTGCGTGTTCGTAATGTAATGGGAAAAGGGATTGCGTGTTCGTAATGTAATGATTGCGTGTTAGTAATGTAATGGGAAAAGGGATTGCGTGTTCGTAATGTAATGATTGCGTGTTAGTAATGTAATGGGAAAAGGGATTGCGTGTTAGTAATGTAATGGGGAAAGGGATTGCGTGTTAGTGATGTAATGGGAAAAGGGATTCCGTGTTAGTAATGTAATGGGAAAAGGGATTCCGTGTTAGTAATGTAATGGGAAAAGGGATTCCGTGTTAGTAATGTAATGGGAAAAGGGATTCCGTGTTAGTAATGTAATGGGAAAAGGGATTCCGTGTTAGTAATGTAATGGGAAAAGGGATTCCGTGTTAGTAATGTAATGGGAAAAGGGATTCCGTGTTAGTAATGTAATGGGAAAAGGGATTCCGTGTTAGTAATGTAATGGGAAAAGGGATTCCGTGTTAGTAATGTAATGGGAAAAGGGACTACGTGTTAGTAATGTAATGGGAAAAGGGATTGCGTGTTAGTAATCTAATGGGAAAAGGGATTGCGTGTTCGTAATGTAATGATTGCGTGTTAGTAATGTAATGGGAAAAGGGATTGCGTGTTCGTAATGTAATGGGAAAAGGGATTGCGTGTTCGTAATGTAATGATTGCGTGTTAGTAATGTAATGGGAAAAGGGATTGCGTGTTCGTAATGTAATGATTCCGTGTTAGTAATGTAATGGGAAAAGGGATTGCGTGTTAGTGATGTAATGGGAAAAGGGATTGCGTGTTAGTAATGTAATGGGAAAAGGGACTGCGTGTTAGTAATGTAATGGGAAAAGGGACTGCGTGTTAGTAATGTAATGGGAAAAGGGATTGCGTGTTCGTAATGTAATGATTGCGTGTTCGTAATGTAATGGGAAAAGGGATTGCGTGTTCGTAATGTAATGGGAAAAGGGATTGCGTGTTAGTAATGTAATGGGAAAAGGGATTGCGTGTTAGTAATGTAATGGGAAAAGGGATTGCGTGTTAGTGATGTAATGGGAAAAGGGATTGCGTGTTAGTAATGTAATGGGAAAAGGGATTGCGTGTTAGTAATGTAATGGGAAAAAGGATTCCGTGTTAGTAATGTAATGGGAAAAGGGATTGCGTGTTAGTAATGTAATGGGAAAAGGGATTGCGTGTTAGTGATGTAATGGGAAAAGGGATTCCGTGTTAGTAATGTAATGGGAAAAGGGATTCCGTGTTAGTAATGTAATAGGAAAAGGGACTGCGTGTTAGTAATGTAATGGGAAAAGGGATTTCGTGTTAGTAATCTAATAGGAAAAGGGATTTTGTGTTCGTAATGTAATGATTGCGTGTTAGTAATGTAATGGGAAAAGGGATTGCGTGTTCGTAATGTAATGGGAAAAGGGATTGCGTGTTCGTAATGTAATGATTGCTTGTTAGTAATGTAATGGGAAAAGGGATTGCGTGTTCGTAATGTAATGATTGCGTGTTAGTAATGTAATAGGAAAAGGGATTGCGTGTTAGTAATGTAATGGGAAAAGGGATTGCGTGTTCGTAATGTAATGATTGCGTGTTAGTAATGTAATGGGAAAAGGGATTGCGTGTTCATAATGTAATGATTGCGTGTTAGTAATGTAATGGGAAAAGGGATTGCGTGTTCGTAATGTAATGGGAAAAGGGATTGCGTGTTCGTAATGTAATGATTGCGTGTTAGTAATGTAATGGGAAAAGGGACTGCGTGTTAGTAATGTAATGGGAAAAGGGATTGCGTGTTCGTAATGTAATGATTGCGTGTTCGTAATGTAATGGGAAAAGGGATTGCGTGTTCGTAATGTAATGGGAAAAGGGATTGCGTGTTAGTAATGTAATGGGAAAAGGGATTGCGTGTTAGTAATGTAATGGGAAAAGGGATTGCGTGTTAGTGATGTAATGGGAAAAGGGATTGCGTGTTAGTAATGTAATGGGAAAAGGGATTGCGTGTTAGTAATGTAATGGGAAAAAGGATTCCGTGTTAGTAATGTAATGGGAAAAGGGATTGCGTGTTAGTAATGTAATGGGAAAAGGGATTGCGTGTTAGTGATGTAATGGGAAAAGGGATTCCGTGTTAGTAATGTAATGGGAAAAGGGATTCCGTGTTAGTAATGTAATAGGAAAAGGGACTGCGTGTTAGTAATGTAATGGGAAAAGGGATTTCGTGTTAGTAATCTAATAGGAAAAGGGATTTTGTGTTCGTAATGTAATGATTGCGTGTTAGTAATGTAATGGGAAAAGGGATTGCGTGTTCGTAATGTAATGGGAAAAGGGATTGCGTGTTCGTAATGTAATGATTGCTTGTTAGTAATGTAATGGGAAAAGGGATTGCGTGTTCGTAATGTAATGATTGCGTGTTAGTAATGTAATAGGAAAAGGGATTGCGTGTTAGTAATGTAATGGGAAAAGGGATTGCGTGTTCGTAATGTAATGATTGCGTGTTAGTAATGTAATGGGAAAAGGGATTGCGTGTTCATAATGTAATGATTGCGTGTTAGTAATGTAATGGGAAAAGGGATTGCGTGTTCGTAATGTAATGGGAAAAGGGATTGCGTGTTCGTAATGTAATGATTGCGTGTTAGTAATGTAATGGGAAAAGGGATTGCGTGTTAGTGATGTAATGGGAAAAGGGATTGCGTGTTAGTAATGTAATGGGAAAAGGGATTGCGTGTTAGTGATGTAATGGCAAAAGCCATTTTGAATATTGTCTTTCAACACCGTTTCCCACCATGCAAAGCAGGCCTATGTTTACAACAAACACAGAGATAACTGGGGACAACAGTGTACATTACACACTTCATTTTCCTAGTCCAATAACATTAACCAATGAAATCCTTTTCACACTGCAAATAGTATTGGGGGGAAATGAGAGACAAACGGGTAAATAAACACAATCTCAAGTGGAAAATTACATGGTGTTGGACATGATTGCGTTTCAAAATATGGCCTCAAAGAGTCACACATACTTCAATGGAGTCCACCACTCACAGGCTGTCAAGACGACTCCTTTGCCAAAACATTCAGGGGCAAACACTCTATTTATCTTGTGAAGTCAAATAAGTTTTTGAAAGCCACTCTCCCTTTTCTAAATGTAGCTTTCAACTGAGATTACAGCGCAGCTGGTGAGGATGGGACTGAATATTTTTCACAGACTGAAGAAATTGCTCTTCATTGACTGAGATAGTGTATGCATTTCTGCACAAATTTCTACTGGGAGCAATTTGGCAACCTAAATGATTGATATGCTTTCTACTAAAGTTGGCAGTAAAACATACACAGGGTGATGAACCTAAATCATAGCAGACTCCTTCCTCATAGAGAGTGGGCGTTAGAGTTAGAAGATGAACAGTTAAAAACCGAGAGGCATCCCGAGGCTTGCAGCACCCCTCTACACTGTGATATAGACACAGTACAACACTGGTGTTAAGACGTAGCTAGACACAGTACAACACTGGTGTTAAGACGTAGCTAGACACAGTACAACACTGGTGTTAAGACGTAGCTAGACACAGTACAACACTGGTGTTAAGACGTAGCTAGACACAGTACAACACTGGTGTTAAGACGTAGCTAGACACAGTACAACACTGGTGTTAAGACGTAGCTAGGCACAGTACAACACTGGTGTTAAGACGTAGCTAGGCACAGTACAACACTGGTGTTAAGACGTAGCTAGACACAGTACAACACTGGTGTTAAGACGTAGCTAGGCACAGTACAACACTGGTGTTAAGACGTAGCTAGGCACAGTACAACACTGGTGTTAAGACGTAGCTAGACACAGTACAACACTGGTGTTAAGACGTAGCTAGACACAGTACAACACTGGTGTTAAGATGTAGCTACCCTGTCATTTCTTTACAGTCTGTCATTGTCTGACATTGAATTGAGAAGAACATGTACTCATCTCGCCTTTAGGCTAATGTGTTTGTCATTCACATTTCCACAGCAAGAAATATATTTTTTTTAAATTAAAAACAAGAGATGCTGAGAAAAGGACAGAGGCACTTTTCAAGTGTCTGGGAAAATCCTATCCCGCGGTAGCCTGGACTCACACTAAATGATTCCGATGCTCTGTCTTCGGTACATACTTTGGTCTGAGACTTCCATCGTTGAAGGCGTTTGTGGTGACAAGAGGTGTTGTACAAAACAAGTCATCAGCGATTGGACAGTATCTAACCAATCAGAGTTTTCAAACCGCCGCTTTACCCGTGTGTTCTGGCAGTGGCCCAATCCATCGGTTTCTGGAGCAATCAGACGGCCCCAAGTGTGTTCAGGGAGGCACTCAGATCCAGAGTCTTTGTGGAGAAGAAACTAACGTCCGTGGGCGTGGCGTAGCATTTGGCCAGAGCAAGGAGTCTGGGTAGCCAGGCAAATCCTGCAGGCTCAGTGGATAGACGTTGTGCAGATGGTATGCTACCTGCTGCTGTGACAAGGACAGGAAGACAAAATAAGGAAGGAAGAAGTAAATTTACACTCTTAGAAAAAAGTGTTCCTGAAGGGTTCTTCTTTCCCTCTGTGGAAAGTGTTCTACATGGATCCCAAAGCAGTTCTTACTAATTTTACCTTCATTTAATTAGGCAAGTCAGTTCAGAACAAGTTCTTATTATCAATGACAGCCTAGGAACAGTGGGATAACTGCCTGTTCATGGGCAGCATGACAGATTTGCACCTTCTCAGCTCGGGGATTTGAACTTGAAACCTTCCAATTACTAGTCCAACACTCTAACCACTAGGCTACCCTGCTGCCCCCTACTTGTAACCAAAAGGGTTCTACCTGGAACCAAGAAGGGTTCTTCAAAGGGTTCTACTATTGTGAAAGCCATATAACCCTTTTAGGTTCTAGATAGCACCTTATTTCCTAAGAGTGTAGGTCTGAAACAAGTAAAGAATCAGGTTGGAGACAAATACGTTGTTGTTAGGATGTTCTTTTACATTGAGCAGATAGGCGTTAAAATGGCCACCTTTCAATCCCATTCCATGCAATTCAAATCCAAATCCGAATCAAAACAAAATAAAAATTTCAGTGAATGACTGAGAGAAGCCTTTGGTACATGAACATTTCAAGCACGATTAAACATTAAATATGTCAGCATTGCCATACCCTGGAGAAACATACAATGTGATGAAATTATGTGTGAAACAAGTGAAACACAGGGAACAGTAAAATAGAACTGTCTCTACAGTGAGATTTGTAAATAATATTGAATAACTAAGCCTGTTTTGCTTCATGGGCAAATATGTTTTGCTCATATTTCAAAAAAATAGCTACTAATAATAACTGGCTCTGAATATACAATAGCTCTTCTCAGAAGATGATCTGTGCATGCATGCCAATGTGTGCTACCCACAAGCGTGGAGTAAATCTTCATTCAAGTCTTTATATAGTAGAACCAGCCTGAATGATGAGGTTTCCCTAACAATCAGTGCAGGAGGGGCTGTAAAAGGGGGAGGGAGCATGTCATTTGAAATGTGTTGGTTTCATGATTGACTTGTCATTGAGACCTCCCATGTCCCCCGCCCCCGCGGTGGCAGCTGTCCATCTCATTCACATTTAAGAGTTACTGATCCTTTGACACCCTGCTACACTGCTCCTCTGACACCCTGTTACACTGCTCCTCTGACACCCTGCTTCACTGCTACCCTGTTACACTGCTCCTCTGACACTCTGCTACACTGCTACCCTGCTACACTGTTCTTCAGACACCATGATACCTTTCTATTCTGCTACACTCGGTAGCCAGGCAAATCCCCCAGATCCCCCTGCCGCTGTTACACTCTTAGAAAAAAGGGTTCTTAAAGGGTTCTTTGGCTGCTACACTGTTCCTCTGACACCCTGCTACCATGCTAGCCTGCTACACTGTTCCTCTGACACCATGCTACCGTGCTACCTTGCTACACTGTTCCTCTGACACCATGCTACCGTGCTACCCTGCTACACTGTTCCTCTGACACCCTGCTACACTGCTACCCTGTTATACTGCTCCTCTGACACCCTGCTATCGTGCTACCCTGCTACACTGTTACTCTGACACCCTGCTACCGTGCTACCCTGCTACACTGTTCCTCTGACACCCTGCTACCTTGCAACCCTGCTACACTGTTCCTCTGACACCCTGCTACACTGCTACCCTGTTATACTGCTCCTCTGACACCCTGCTATCGTGCTACCCTGCTACACTGTTACTCTGACACCCTGCTACCGTGCAACCCTGCTACACTGTTCCTCTGACAACCTGCTACTGTGCTACACTGTTCCTCTGACAACCTGCTACCGTGCTACACTGTTCCTCTGACACCGTGCTATTGTGCTACCCTGCTAAACTGTTACTCTGACACCCTGCTATCGTGCTACCCTGCTACACTGTTCCTCTGACACCCTGCTACCATGCTACACAGCTGCTCTGACACCCTGCTATTGTGCTACCCTGCTACACTGTTCCTCTGACACCCTGCTACCATGCTACACTGTTTCTCTGACACCCTGCTATTGTGCTACCCTGCTACACTGTTCCTCTGACACCCTTCTACCATGCTACCATGCTACACTGTTCCTCTGACACCCTGCTATCATGCTACCCTCCTACACTATTCCTCTGACACCTTGCTACCGTGCTACCCTGCTACACTGTTCCTCGGACAACCTGCTATCGTGCTACCCTGCTACACTGTTCCTCTGACACCCTGCTACTGTGCTACCCTGCTACACTGTCCCTCTGACACCCTGGTACCGTGCTGCCCTGCTACACTATTCCTCTGACACCCTGCTACCGTGCTACCCTGCTACACTGTTCCTCCGACACCCTGCTACCGTGCTACCATGCTACATTGTTCATCTGACACACTGCTACCCTTCTACGCTGTTCCTCTGACACCCTGCTACCGTGCTATCCTGCTACACTATTCCTCTGACACCCTGCTACACTGTTCCTACAAATAATAACTGGCTCTGAATATACAATAGCTCTTCTCAGAAGATGATCTGTGCATGCATGCCAATGTGTGCTACCCACAAGCGTGGAGTAAATCTTCTCTTCAAGTCTTTATATAGTAGAACCAGCCTGAATGATGAGGTTTCCCTAACAATCAGTGCAGGAGGGGCTGTAAAAGGGGGAGGGAGCATGTCATTTGAAATGTGTTGGTTTCATGATTGACTTGTCATTGAGACCTCCCATGTCCCCCGCCCCCGCGGTGGCAGCTGTCCATCTCATTCACATTTAAGAGTTACTGATCCTTTGACACCCTGTTACACTGCTCTTCTGACACCCTGCTACACTGCTCCTCTGACACCCTGTTACACTGCTCTTCTGACACCCTGCTACACTGCTCTTCTGACACCCTGTTACACTGCTCTTCTGACACCCTGCTACACTATTCTTCTATCGTGCTACCCTGCTACACTGTTCCTCTGACACCCTGCTACCGTGCAACCCTGCTACACTGTTACTCTGACACCGTGCTACCCTGCTACACTGTTCCTCTGACACCCTGCTACCGTGCTACACTGTTTCTCTGACACCCTGCTATTGTGCTACCCTGCTACACTGTTCCTCTGACACCCTTCTACCATGCTACCCTGCTACACTGTTCCTCTGACACCCTGCTATCATGCTACCCTCCTACACTGTTCCTCTGACACCCATGCTACACTGCTAGACTGTTCCTCTGACACCCTGCTACTCTGCTGTGTCAGATGCTTTGATCTGCTCATTATGTTCTCCAACCCCTGGTGGCTTGCATCTACCTTGTCCTCTGCCTTCGGAATCCCTTCCTAGAGGTGATCGCTCAGTTCCAATCCCCTTGTCCTGGGGGTGATCACTCGGTTCCCTTCTCCCTCTCCTAGAGGTGATCGTTCAGTTCCCTTCTCCCTCTCCTACAGGTGATCGTTCAGTTCCCTTCTCACTCTCCGAGAGGTGATCGCTCAGTTCCCTTCCCCTTGTCCTGGGGGTGATCACTCGGTTCCCTTCTCACTCTCCTAGAGGTGATCGCTCAGTTCCCTTCCCCTTGTCCTATTGGTGATCGCTCAATCGCTCAGTTCCCTTCCACTCCACCAATCAGTCCTTTATGGTAGAGTGGCCAGGCTGAAGTCACTCCTCAGTAAAAGGCACATGACAGCCTGCTTGGAGTTTGCCAAAAGGCACCTAAAGGACTCTCAGGCCATGAGAAACAAGATTCTCTGGTCTGATGAAAGTAAGATTTAACTTTTTGGCCGGAATGCCAATTGTCACGTCTGGTGGAAACCTGGCACCAACCTGGCACAGCAAATCATGGTGGTGGCAGCGTCATGCTGTGGGGAAGTTTTTCAAAGGCAGGAACTGGGAGACTAGTTAGGATTGAGGGAAAGATGAACGGAGCAAAGTACAGAAAGATCCTAAGCACACGGCCAAGACACACGGCCAAGGCTTTGGGACAAGTCTCTGCATGTCCTTGCGTGGCCCAGCCAGAGCCCGGACTTGAACCCGATCGAACATCTCTGGAGACACCTGAAAATAGCTGTGCAGCAATGCTCTACATCCAACCTGACAGAGCTTGAGAGGATATGCAGAGAAGAATGGGAGAAACTCGCCAAATACAGGTGTGCCATGCTTGTAGCGTCATACCCAAGATGACTTGAGGCTGTAATCACTGCCAAAGGTGCTTCAACAAAGTACTGTTTTTGCTTTGTCATTATGGGGGTATTGTGTGTAGATTGATGAGGAAAACAAACAATTGAATCAATTTTAGAAAAAGGCTGTAATGTAACAACATTTGTAAAAGTCTAGGGGTTTGAATACTTTCCGAATGCACTGTAGACATACTATAGAGTCTGTTGGATCCAAATTGTAAGTGAAGGAATATGGGGTCTCAGGCGAATATAAACTTCCTTGAGGTTGACGTAGACTGTCAATGTGACTGTTGTTTTAAATGAGGGGGAGCACAAATTTGGAATATTTGATATCAGCTGAGATGTAAAGCTTGTCCAATCATTATGAGTGACTCATTCTGACTTACACAACTAACACATTTTAGTCCATTCAGAAGAATCACGTTGGTGGATCCCAAGAAAGTAGTATTTATCCTTAAACTACAACACGTGAGCAATATTGATTTATTGGCATGATTTTGTTTTTTAAAAAGCATTGATGGATGATCATGGAAAATATTGTTCATTTAAGTGCTCTGGACAGATGTTAATTAAATCAATGTTGTATTACTTTTCAATTAATTGCATTGTTTATTACATTGATTACAATGTATAGTTTCTGATAATATCATATACCTCTGCTATTATAGCCTATTTTACTGGCAGCAGGCATATTAGTATTTATATTATATATTAGCATCCTGAATATTCTCTCAAATCAAAGACTGAAGAACCTCCAACAACAACTGCTGGATAAGTCCCTCTGAGGACATTAAAAATGTATATTCTTAAAATGCTGATGTCATAATAGAAGCTTCTTGACATCAACTGCACCCAGGACAAAAGCACGGAGACTAAAAACGACACACCACAGTATGCATATCAAAGACAGAAAATGTACTGTTGCAGTGGCACAACAGTGCCCCCTTTTGAAACTGAGCCTCCTCTCCTACAGTGCAACTGCAAACCAACTCGACTGAGGCCACAGCACCTACTCTGGTTTGTGCTTCATAATCCTAAATCTCCCTCGCAGTCAACTGACAAAGAAATTGAAAAGACAAGAAAAACTTGAAAAATGCAGTTCCATGTTTCACAAATCCAAAGAAATTACTGACATAAGAAAACATTGAAATAGAAACCATCGAAACCAGAGAGCATTTTAGCATTGGACCAAGAAACGTTGGTTTCTTTGATTCAAACTGTCGATTACACTAATTCAATTGGGAGAAAGTATCATATGAAGTCCAAGACCCAAGAATGCCGTTGGGATCTATCAGCAGGATGTGCGTAATTGGAAACTTCCCCTTGTCTCACAGTACTGTATCAGTACTGGCAATCAGGAGTTGATGAGTTACTACGAGACGCTAGCTCCTCCAGCTGACAAAATAAAGAGACATTTTCACTGCTTCTCTCGCAGAGACAGAGCGATTTCTACAGATTTGGTCAGTGTGTTCAGGCTTAGACAACCGAGCCAGTGGGACCAAATACTGACTCCAGAGTCCAGACTGGCCGAAGATGGCATCATATGGCGAAACGATCAAACTGAACTACCACATGAACTGTGCTGCTCAGTTTTCAGAGTTGGACTTAATTAAATATATTTTCAGCTGAATGGTTTATGGCCCCAGATAAAAATGTACTGAAGAAGTAGGCCATAACCTTCTAGAAGTTTAACTTATTTTTTATCATCATGATGCAGCTTACTCTTCGTCCTCCAGTTGCCCTTTTGAATGTTTTCCAATTCTTGCCACATGGTTGGTGTCTAGCTTTGTAAAATGATCCGTCTGAGCCACCATAAGAGAGTTCTGTAAAACGGATTTCAACTGTGACCGTGACATCCTATAACAAGTCATGAGACTCATTTTATAATGGCAATTACCAAACTCTTGCTTCTCTCATGAGCTGTGAAAATCACTAGCCTACTGTCGATTGAATTCAAAGTGGCCCATGTGAAAATGGACTCAGGGGAGGGAGGCATTTGTTCATTGAAAGGTTTCACCTGCTAGAACCATTTGCACAGGAAAGATCAGCAGAGCTTCACTAACAGATCACAGTGACACTTTTAAGGAGAGGTCAACAAGGGCTCCTTTAACCTTCTTAATATCGTCTTTTCAATTAACACTTTGGTAGAGGACAGCGTCGAATTGCCCCAGCCTACGGCTCTGCTCCTCTCTGTCAGAGAGTAACAGCCCCCTGTCGTCTGTCTGCACTGAGCTACAGTGGTGTAGGTGTGTAAATGCTGCTGGGGGTGTGTGTGTGTGCGCGAGAGAGAGCTAGGGGGGAGTAAATGCTGAAGAGTCAGCTGGTGGTAAATTAATAGCAATCAGGCTCTTAAAGTCAATCTGTGAAAAGAGAGAGGAATTGTTCTTGGTTTTTTTTACCTGAACAACAGAGGGGTATACTATATCTCAGGATCAATTATTTAGCCAGCTAACTTTGATAAACAACCAGAAATAACAATTGATGTTCTGGTTCAATAATAAATCTGAATTTAGATATGTTTTTGGCTGAGTCAATTTGACCATGTCAAGCCCTCTGGATAATCCCTTTATCTGATCCACACTGATGGGTTCCGAGTTCTACACTTGAAAATATGAAGTATCCCTATTCATGTCACTGAGGGAGAGAGGGGAATGTGGAACATTTACATTGTCAGAATATGTTATCGGTAGACATAAGGGATCCTATTGGGAGAAGTGAGGAATTTGGGTCAGGTCAGATAAAGTGAGGAAGAACAGATATCACTAAAGTTCTGCCTAGCAATAAAGATGTCATGTTTAGAGGAAAGGAGGATACTTCCCCAAAATTGGGGTATATATATATATATATATATTTGTGCTGGTGGAACCATGTCTTTGTCATATGCAGCTGTATAACCCAGTGTGTGAATAAACTTGGTTTGAGCTTTACTTTACTTTTACCTCATTCTCCAGCACGGTTAAGGCCCAAACCTCATTCTCCAGCACGGTTAAGGCCCAAACCTCATGATCCAGCACGGTTAAGGACCAAACCTCATGATCCAGCACGGTTAAGGCCCAAACCTCATGATCCAGCACGGTTAAGGCCCAAACCTCATTCTCCAGCACGGTTAAGGCCCAAACCTCATGATCCAGCACGGTTAAGGCCCAAACCTCATGATCCAGCACGGTTAAGGCCCAAACCTCATGATCCAGCACGGTTAAGGCCCAAACCTCATTATCCAGCACGCATAAGGTCCAATCTCATTATTCTCCACTTCTCTCATAGTGTAGATATACCAGGTGATCTAGCACCACAACGTCATAAGAAGGGCGGAAGGTAGCCTAGTGGTTAGAGCGTTGGGTCAGTAACCAAAATGTTGCTGGATCGAATCCCCGTAAAATTCTGTCGTTCTGCCCCTGAACAAGGCAGTTTTTACTCTAAGAACCTAACAATACCACGAGACTGAAATGAGAAGCACCTGAACCGTCATCTGAATGAAACACAATCCTTCCCATTCATGAAATGCAAGCAAAAGTATATGTTGTCCTTAATGCATAGATCATAACTGCCGAGGCACATTTTATACACGTTATTTATAAATGCATTGTGTCTGATATGCAACTATAGAACAGCTGGAAGCCAATTGGTTTGTGAGCCACTTCATTACAACAGACACGTTTGGTACAACAGGCACACTGTGAAGTCCTGCCGAATTGGCTACCTGCTTCCAGAGCCCCTATGGGGTTGTAACACCTCAATTGGCACTGAGTCAGTCACTGAAGCATCTGCTAAAGAAAAGACTAAAAGGACACATTATAATGATGCAAGTCGCTTAAACTGGGACAGCAAACTTGAAAGTTTCCTGAATAAAATTCAGTAATATGACTTGAGATATTTCAGCTCATCCTCTCTTTCATCCTAATTGCTATTATCGTTCTTGAAAAAGCTAGATGCATATTTTAAACATGAAGGAACATTGCCATTTAAAAAAGTTTAGATTTAAAAAAAAAAGTTTTTAATTGCGTACAATTTCTCATTGATACATAGACAGAAGAGAACGTTGCTGATCGGATGAAATGGATGACCCCATATTTAGACTTCTCTGCCCATAGGGAGGAGTGAGCAGGTGCGTGAGGGAGGGAATGAAGAAGGAAACATTCATCTACACCAATCAGCTCCAGAGAAAGTCAGGTCCACGCAATCACTTCAGCCAGATGTTCTTATCTCCGATATCTGCGTTATAACCTTCAGCATACTTCTTTCCCAGGAGCTTTTGGAGAGAAAAGAAACATTTGTGAATTGAATTATATGGAGAGAAGTGACAGGGGAAATAGCCTATTAGGCATCCTAACACATCTGGGCTGTATTACCTGGAATAGTTGGCAAAAAATATCGCAAGAAAATGTAAGTTAGAAACAGACAGGTTGGCTAAAATTAAACAACTTAAAAGGGATACTTCAGGATTTTGACAATGAGGCCCTTTATCCACTTCCCCAGCTAACTAGCATTAGCTAACGCTAGTTAGCAATGTCCTTCAAACCACAGGCAAATACATAACAATGCTGTCCATGAGTTCATCTGACTCTGGGAAAGTAGATAAAGGGCCTCATTGCCAAAATCCCAAACTATCCCTTTAATACTGAGCATGGAAATAAATCAATTGGGTAATAGTTGACATGTTCTGAAACCCTCTGAAGAAGGGGGAAAGTCATAGCATACACTTTACAAAACAAATCATTAAAACTAAGCCAAAGCAAGGGGTTTCAATAATCATAAGTCCAAAATCAGTTGTGGGAATTGTTTGGGTAAGAAGAGACAAGTGAGATTCCACAGGACACTTGGGCATGTTTAAGAGTTCTATGATTTAAGGAGCCGGGCCTACTTATTCCCTTAAGCATTGAAGAACTAGCCACTCAAGACTCACCTATCCCTTGGACATGGGATGATAGTAAAGACTAATGGTAAAGCAAAGTGTTGTGTCACTGGGGGCGACATTGCAATCCATCACCCCAGAGACTTGGAAAACAGCACGGTAGGAGTTACTGCTAATGTGATAAGTTACTGCATTAGTCACTGCTAATGTGATAAGTTACTGCATTAGTCACTGCTAATGTGATAAGTTACTGCATTAGTCACTGCTAATGTGATAAGCTACTGCATTAGTCACTGCTAATGTGATAAGCTACTGCATTAGTCACTGCTAATGTGATAAGCTACTGCATTAGTCACTGCTAATGTGATACAGCCACGGCGCTCTCTGTCACCCGGGCCACGCTACACCATTAGTCTTGTGAGTATGAGTAAAAAATAATAATAATATATTTTTTTTAAAGAGAGTCTATTGTTAACAGAGTCCAACACGGCTTCTCTTATCCAGTACTGTTATCAGACAGCCAAAGAAGCTAAAAAATAAAGACATTTATTTACAGCTTCAAATACAATTGAAGATTGTTGAAGTTGTGTTTGATTGCAAATATCAATATTGGAGAGGCATTCAAGTTTTATTTTGTTTACTTTGGGTTCTTGGCATCTGCAGTTCAACTCACGTTTTATACCTGCCGAAACCTAAATGAATCCCCAGACAAGCCCCTATCGATTCCTAGTTTTGTCAAACACAGTACATGCTCTATTGCAGAATCCTACCCTGCACTTTAGCAGAAGTGAACTTTGTCAACATAAAAGTACGGAGGAGAAAATATAGACAACCTAAGCTCGCCATAGTTCATATTACCCCATGCTTATATCCTCCCACTTGTTCTAGTATGATAATGCTCACCATACAAAACGTCAGCCCAAAAGACCCTGTAGCACATAATATACCCCCACTTTACAGCAGCAGCCAGACAACTCATCTCCAGTCAATAAAACTTTAAAAGGTCAGAACAGAATGTTTTCCTGCAACAATGATACCAATGACTATTAGAGACATGAGAATATTCCACATCTGGCATCTCTATCATTCTATACATTTCAGTTTGTGATGGAGGAAAAATGGAGGAAAAAACATTGTGGACGGACACAAGCCAGAAGAGAGGGAGAAGGAAAATACTACACAAAAAAAAACTTGAATAAAAAGGGTGAAAAGGAGTAGTGTTAAGGCCCAAACCTCATTCTCCAGCACGGTTAAGGCCCAAACCTCATTCTCCAGCACGGTTAAGGCCCAAACCTCATTCTCCAGCACGGTTAAGGCCCAAACCTCATTCTCCAGCACGGTTAAGGCCCAAACCTCATTCTCCAGCACGGTTAAGGCCCAAACCTCATTCTCCAGCACGGTTAAGGCCCAAACCTCATTCTCCAGCACGGTTAAGGCCCAAACCTCATTCTCCAGCACGGTTAAGGCCCAAACCTCATTCTCCAGCACGGTTAAGGCCCAAACCTCATTCTCCAGCACGGTTAAGGCCCAAACCTCATTCTCCAGCACGGTTAAGGCCCAAACCTCATTATCCAGCACGGTTAAGGTCCAATCTCATTATTCTCCACTTCTCTCATAGTGTAGATATACCAGGTGATCTAGCACCACAACGTCATAAGAGGGGCGGAAGGTAGCCTAGTGGTTAGAGCGTTGGGTCAGTAACCAAAATGTTGCTGGATCGAATCCCCGTAAAATTCTGTCGTTCTGCCCCTGAACAAGGCAGTTAACCCACTGTTCCCAGGTAGGACCTCATTATTAATAAAGGATGTGTTCTTAACGGACTAGCTGAATTAAATAAAGGTTAAAAAAAAATTTAAGAGAGAAGTGGTCTGGTTATATCAGGTCATCGTATATCATAACATAAGTAGAGTGCTTTTCTCCCTTACCGATTTGAAGGCATAGTAGCCTGCGTCATACTCGTGAGCGCCGATGGTGACCTCAGGGAGGAAGTTGGGTACAAGGGTCAGGTCTGCCACCCTCATCTTGTCTTCCACCCTGGGGAGAGAGAGGCAGAAAAACAGCAGGCTGATGAGAAGGCCATGTATTAAATGTGACAGGAATGTAGCGACAACACTTAGTTTCAGGGCTACACATCTAGGGAACAAATGAAGTGGATCTACTTACAACATTCTCATGTAGTGTAATGTGACGTCATCCTGTTCTACCCAAGGTCCTTTCTCGAACTTCAAGTCCTCAATGTCTTCTGAAATCTGTAGATGAGATAAACAAAGATAATGTAAGTCTATTTTGACAATAGGATTTTGTGAGGGATTGGATAGGCCTATAAAATAACATCAATAGTATGTTTGTGTTCTCACGTCTCCAATAGGGATGCAGTGATTCATATCGGTCCCATTTTATAGGTTTAAGATATGAGTGCATCAGTCTGTGTAAACCCAAACCGATCCAAATATAGCATGCATTGTTCAGAAAAATCGATTCAAATGTTATGCATCGCAAAAAATATTTTTAAATGCTCAAATTACCTTCTCTCTACCTTCGGAAATTTCCTCATATTTTGTGACAACGGTGTCCTCTCCTTCAGTGTTAAACTAAGCATGTAATTATTTTGGCAGCCATTGATCTACAAGTAATTTTCCATGCCGAACAACCCCAGGCAATATTTGTATCATAGTCAATCTGCACGCAGCTTCGTGTGCACTGACCAATGAGAGGTAAGCCTATTCCTGATCTGGCACATCTGCAGGTCACCTTCAGCATTCAAATGTAGGCAAAATGGCTTGTGCAATATTAGGCTTTAATTTTTTGAGTGGCAACCAATGTAATAAGGCTGGGAATTGCCAGGGACCTCAACGATACGATATTATTGCCATACTTCGGTGCCGATGCAATATTGTGGAGAAGCTGTGGGACAGCTTTGTAAGGAATGACGTCACTAAATCAGGAACTAATTGCTTGCATCTGCGTGCCTGTCCTGCATGATGGTGATTTCAGAGCAAAAGTAGTGGAGGACAAAAAGCAAATCATTGTCGCCCTCCTAACTGATAGTGTTAGATGCCCAGTGTCCCTTATGGCTCAGGTGACTACACACACACCATACACAGATCTAGCTCAGAGAAGCCCCAGCTCATGAGCTCAATCAGAAGCAGATTTGAACTCAGAATGGAAAAATGAATGTGTCAATGCAACAAATGTTAGTGCATCGAATCGTATCGATTTATTCCTCTAAAATCAAACCAAATCGTTTCAAACTAAAACGTATCTGTATCTCATCAGAGCCCATGTATCTATTACTGAACTAAAATATAAAAGCAACATGTAAAGTGTTGGTTCCATGTTTCATGAGCTGAAATAAGAGATCCCAGAAATGTTCCATACACACAAAAAGCTTATTTCTCTAAAATGTTGTGCACAAATTTGTTTTACATCCCCGTTAGTGAGCATTTAGCCTTTGCCAAGATAATCCATCCACCTGACAGGTATGGCATATTAAGGAGCTGATTAATCTTATGGCTTAGATCCCGCTAACGGGATCGATATGATGATCATTACACGGCATGGCGTTACACGGCATGATCATTACGCGGGGAACAATAAAAGGCCACTAAAATGTGCAGTTTTGTCACATAACACAATGCCACAGATGGCTCAAGTTTTGAGGGAGCGTGCAATTGGCATGCTGACTGCAGGAATGTCCACCAGAGCTGTTGCCAGAGAATTGAATGTTCATATCTCTACCATAAGCTGCCTCCAATGTCGTTTTATAGAATTTGGCAGTACATCCAACTGCCCTCAACAGTAGACCACGTGTAACCACGCCAGCCCAGGACCTCCACATCCGGCTTTTTCACCCTCGGGATTGTCTGAGACCAGCCACCCCGACAGCTGATGAAAGTGAGGAGCATCTAGGTCTGTAATAAATCCCTTTTGTGGGGGGAAAAACTAATTCTGATTGGTGAGGCCTGGCTCCCCAGTGGGTGGGACTATATACCTTTTCAGGTCCACCCATGGCTGCGTCCCTGCCCAGTAATGTGAAATCCATAGATTAGGGCCTAATGAATTTATTTAAATTGCCCGATTTCCTTATATGAGCTGTAACTCAGTAAATTCGTTGAAATTGTTGCATTCAGATATTTCTGTTCAGTATAGATACACATCAAGTCATCTTGACAAGGGAAAGATGGCGATCCCTGGCCGCTAGTCACACATTGTATTTTCTTACCCTCTCGATGTCTTGTGCCTGCGTTGCATCATAAGCAAGCAATTCTGCATTCTCACTGAAATACAGAAAAACGATCTCAAAAAAAGGTTAAACGTTAAACAGCATGATGAGCCATCCATGGGGTCATCGCAGAGGTATCGAGCATAGTATTCCCTTCAATAGACAGCTTTGTAGTCCACCAACCTTATTTTGGGAAGGTAGATCTTCTTGTACGCGTCCTCAATGCTCTTCAGATAGGGTAGGGGCACATCCTGAGGGTAAGACAGGATAGATGAATAAAAGACAGGAACACACATTAGTAAATAGGCTATTTGAAAAGTTTAAATAACTACACCACATTCAACACAATTCACTGGCTTAGTGTAAGTGCCTTAAATGGATTGAAGTTAACACGTGGAACACCCAAAGTGGTCAACAAGCAGAAGAACGGTTTGGAACGGCTGTTGAAACATTCTCACCTTCAATGATCTGATTTGTAGAGCAGAAAGGTAATGAGGCCTAACTTGAGAATACTCTTGGCACACGCTATCACATGGTTCAGTGGGAACGGATACAGATCTATGCCAAGGACAACCCTTGTATTCTTATCCAGGCTTCAGTTTGATTTAATTCCTGTATTGACCACTATTAAGCTTAAACCCTAAAACACAGTGCAGCTTTTGGGCATATAGCCTGAACAAGACATTAGGTTATTTAACACGCATCCGAAACATTGAATAGCATAAGTTCATACACAGCATACATGTGCTTTTTTTAACAGCTTTAAAACTGATGGCTGAACTAGGGTCAACCGATTAAATCGGCATGGTCGATTAATTAGGGCCGATTTCATAACAAAATCGGTAATCTGCCTTTTTGGACGCCGATTACATTGCACTCCATGAGGAGACTGCGTGGCAGGCTGACCACCTGTTACTCCATGAGGAGACTGCGTGGCAGGCTGACCACCTGTTACTCCATGAGGAGACTGCGTGGCAGGCTGACCACCTGTTACTCCATGAGGAGACTGCGTGGCAGGCTGACCACCTGTTACTCCATGAGGAGACTGCGTGGCAGGCTGACCACCTGTTACTCCATGAGGAGACTGCGTGGCAGGCTGACCACCTGTTACACGAGTGCAGCGTCAAAAAGGACGTTGTGGCTGCAAGGTGCCAAGGTACGTTTCTAGCTAGCTTTAAACTTATCTTCACATAATCACTAGTTAACTACACATGGTTGATGATATTAATAGGTTAACTAGCTTGTCCTGCGTTGCATATAGTCAATGCGGTGCCTGTTAATTTATCATCTAATCACAGACTACTTCAACTTCGCCAAACGGGTGATGTGTTAACAAAAGCACATCACAAAAAAAGCACATTCGTTGCACAAATGTACCGAACCATAAACACCAATGCCTTTCTTAAAATCAATACACAGAAGTATATATTTTTTTACCTGCATATTTAGTTCAAATAAATGCGTGTTAGCAGGCAATATTAACTAGGGAAATTGTCACTTCTCTTGCGTTCAGTGTGAGCAGAGTCAGGGTATATGCAACAGTTAGTGCCGCCTGGCTTGTTGCGAACTGTGTTTCTTCCTAACAAAGACCGTAATTAATTTGCCAGAATTGTACATAATTATGAGATAACATTGAAGGTTGTGCAATGTAACAGCAATATTTAGACTTAGGGTTGCCACCCGTTCGCCAAAATACGTAATGGTTCCATATTTCACTGAAAGAATAAACGTTTTGTTTTCGAAATGATAGTTACCGGATTTGACCATATTAATGACCAAAGGCTCGTATTTCTGTTTGTTTATTATAATTAAGTCTGTGATTTGATAGAGCAGTCTGAGCGGTGGTAGGCAACAGCAGGCTCGTAAGCATTCATTCAAACAGCACTTTACTGTGTTTGCGAGCAGCTTTTAGCAATGCTTGAGGCACAGCGCTGTTAATGACTTCAAGCCTATCAACTAAGTGCCTATAAGAACATCCCATAGTCAAAGGTAAATGAAATACAAATGGTAGAGAGAGAAATGGTCGACATGTCATAATTCCTATAATAACTACAAAGTAAAAGTGGGAATATTGAAGAACTGGGAATATTGAACCACCAGCTTTCATATGTTCTCATGTTCTGAGCAAGGAACTTAAACATTGGCTTTTTACATGGCACATATTGCACTTTTACTTTCTTCTCCAACACTGTGTTTTTGCATTATTTAAACCAAACATGAACATGTTTCATTATTTATTTAAGACTAAATAGATTGTATGTATTATATTAAGTTAAAATAAAAAGGTTCATTGTTCATTCAGTATTGTTGCAATTGTCATTATTATAAATATATATAAAAATCGGCATCAGCATTTCTTTGGTCCTCCAATAAATCGGTATTGAAAAATCATAATGGGTCGACCTCTAATCCATATACCCATATAGCACCAACAGGCTACTACTGTACACCATACACCCATATAGCACCTCTAGCCTGAACATGTGATGTTGTTGGGGCTTTAAACTAAAGGCATTTTAAACTTGTCTCAAAGTCTCTACAGTGGTTGTGATCTATTTCAGAAACAGAAAAAGACTATGCTCAGCCTGTCACAAACAGAGAATGATGTTCTTAATTTGAATTTGTAATTTGCCAAATGCCTCTGGTAATCAGTCACAATTACAGAAATGAGTTGTGGCTTTCCAGCCTGCGCTGCCTATTTAGCACCTCTCACACTTGGCAGGCAGGCAGGCAGGCGGGCGGGCAGGCGGTCGAGCCTCACAAAGCCTGGTAGTTATTAGCATTGAGGCCCCAGCAATAATCCCCTCTTTAAAGATAATCACGAGTTGGAGGAATCTGGTGCAAATCAAGTTACATATGGAGTCTTAGAGTAGTGTTAACGACAAGTCATCAGTGCTTAAAACCTAGGCTATTTTCAACTTGCCTGATTTGATTCATACTTTAGATCAGTTTTCCAAAGTTGTGGGTCTCTGATTGGACTGAAGTGTAAATCAATATATGAAAAACTTGTAGCAGTGCCAGGCATTCACACAATTTACAATACTTTTTGGACAGGTCTCAAAATCGGTTAAATAAACAGTCACATTCCACAGGTTCTACATAACGGATGGTCTTTCACAGACAGACAATATGTCAAGAAGAGGTTAATATGGCAGATTTTTTTTTTCTCACTACCTTGCCTGATGCCTTCAGCTTCTTCTGCACTTCTTCTGCTGGCATGTCCACATAGATGACCAAGTGGGGGGGAAGGAACTCACAGATGCTGATACCTTTGATTTCATTGTAGTGGTCAACACCTGCATTGCAGAACATACAAGATTCATCGACCTCAGCAATGTAAAATGCCCCCATGTTATTTATGGTGACATATAGAGCAAAAACGCTTCTTCACCCCGTTTACTTTTTGAAAACAATAATGACCTTTCAATATCATGGCATTGTCAAGTTGGTGTTAAACCTGATCCGATTCATAACAATACAAAAAGACTATTCAGATCTGTTCCACCCTTGTTATAGGGATTTCAGTACTTACACTGCTTTCTGATGTAACCCTGTTTGAACATGGCATCCACAAACACCATGTCACTGTAGGGGGAGCGCTCTAAGACCACACCTTGGCCTGGAGCGAGAGAAAGTTCATGACAAGAACATGAATAGAATCATGTTTAAGATCTAAATGCAAACAGACATTTAGAATAGCACTAGGCATTCATTTAACTACAGAAACACATCAAGAGCTAAATGTCTGTTGTTTTTCCCCCAATAGCCTAACACAATCTTGCTGTCATTTTTTTGTGTGATATGCGAGCGCATTCCTTAGCCAACCAGCCATACCTGTGGTGAGCAGGTGTTCCATGGCATCTGACCACTGCAGGAGCCTCATGAGGTACATCCATGCCTGCAGCCGGTAGGAGTTCCCGTCAGCAGCCTTGGGGTCTCCGTAGAACTTCTCCAGGCTGCAGTTACCATTAAAGGCGGTTGGCAGAGGCGCCTTCTCCGCTGTCATCTTGTCCAAGTAGTGCGTGTCAGGCTCGGGCATGTACAGCATCCCTACAGACATCAGGCAACGTGTTAATGTTGTCAATCTACAATGGGGGTTGGGGGGTCATTGTGCCCTTCTGTTTTGTCCCAGCAGGTAGGAAAGGGATTTTAAAAAATAAAAATGTTGGTACTACCAGAGAATACCATAACTACGCCACATTGACATGCGCTTTAAATGAGTCATAAAAATGCAGATGATTGGCGTTATCAACTTCTAACCTACCAACTTATAAAGCCTAATAAACAAGTAGTTTATAACTGCATTGACAACAGCCTGATCATTACCCAGCTTTTCAGCCAGATTCTGGGCCAGCGCCCCCTTTCCTGAGGCCAGGTTGCCATCAATGGAGATTATCTTGCTGTTCTCCTTGAACCTTGGAGTTGTCCTCTCGCCCAGTGCATATGCCCACCAACCGTACCGCAGGTTCCTTACTGAGCTTGTGTGAATACCAGCCTAAAATACAGAATATGTTTATCAATTAACAGTAGTTCACAAATCAAATATTGAAATGTACTCAGTGTCAATAGAATGAGCAATCTGAATGTCATGCTTCTGTCCTGTCCTGACTAAAATCCACCAGTAATGGCTGGTCCACCAGGCAACCTTCTGAGCTCATCTAGTAAACATTAGCTAATTAATTTAGCAGGCTAGACATCTTGTTTTGAGTTAAATGAAGCTAGCTGTTAATTATTTACAATACATTATTGTAGAATAGTTGTTGACAGACGCAAACCACACATCTGTTAGCATTAGGATTGCTGTTCTGGTGTCCTTGTACCAAAGCTTGTGAACTTGATGCCCTTCGTTCCGCGAGAGAGCATTTGGGCAATTCGTTTTACAACCTTACCGTCCGAATAGTTGTCCCTATTTTGAACACGGCTATCCCCGAGGGGAGGACCAACTGGAGCACCCGTACCACCATGGTTATTTTCCACCAGAACCACAAATCGTCTCCCAAATCGCTCTATTTGATAGTCCTTCGAGGCGCGACAATAACGCGTCGGGAGTTTTTTGTTGTTGCCCGTAGTCGCTTAATCTTGACGTTTTCAATGTGTGTGTATGTGTGTGTGTGTGTGTGGGGGGGGGGGGGGGGGGGGTTCTTGCCTGCCCGTGGTCGCTTAATATTGACGTCATCAATAGTGTGCAATAGAATTGCCTGAAAGAAAAAGAGGAATTTCAAATGTTCAATATGATCTACCTACTGTCTCGTTTAGAAGAGTTACAGGGTGTGTTAACGGGTGGTATCCCGTCCTCCCGGCCGTTGGCATGGTGCAGGAGCAGATAGGATCAAAGTAGTGGAATGGTGTAGTCTGTAGTGGGTTTTTAATGAACCTAGGTGGCAGCTGAGAAGTATGGGTGTATGATATTTTACCGCAGAAGAGTTATAAGATGTTTTTGAGATTTTTTTCTTTTGATGAAATAGTGTTATATAGGGTTGGTTGGTGGTGCAATTTCTTATTTTTCCCCCTTCCTTTTTATTTTTGTATCACAAATGTAACGTGATCGAACACACACTACCAGTAGGTGGCGGCATGCACAAACAAAACGTACGAACACCATGATACCAAAGAAGAAGAAGCTACTGTCTCTTTTCTAACTTCAACTTTGTAAACTTTTTTTTTTTACAGTAAATGTTTTAATACAGCAAGTTGCACGCAAATGCTCTAACACTAAATCCCTTATGACGGTTACATGAAAAAGAGAGTTGGAACAGGAGAGAAAACATTAACAGTGTATGCCCCTCTGTGGTCTAGGTTCTAGAACAAAGTACATGCCCAGATTGTAGTAGATAAAATTGGGAGACCACTCTAAACAATGTAATTTGCATTACATCAGTGGGACAAGAGATAGTAACAACATATGGCCGTAAGACTTGTTTATTGTAAATGCTTCAACTTTGCTGACCGTAAGAAACAGAAAGGGGTGTGGTATTTGTTATTCCAAAAATTGGAGTAGTTGACATTGGCATAACGGTTCATTCATCAATATATATTCAGAAGAACATTTCATTTTTTTATGAAAACAATGCACTCGGTCCTCATCACTGCAGGTTGTGTATCATCTCCTCTTTGGCGATGAGATGTGTGGTTTTGTTGACCAGGGACATGAGGGAGTTCAGTTTGTGGGACCAGTCGTTGAGCAGGTCGTTGGGGTCCTCTGGAAGTTGATGATGCCGGCTAGCCTGTCCACCTTGGCGTAGATGGTCTTGTTCACCACCAGGTTGGAGAGGAACTCCTCAGACTCGTCAATGGAGAGGTCCAGGAGGCCAGCCATCCTCTTCATTGTGATTCTTGTGTAATATTTGGCCATAATTCTTATTTTGTGCTCCACCACTCTATTCTTGAGGTCCTTCCACCTCTTCTCGCCCTCCTCTGAGCAGTTGAAGACGTCGGTGGCCGGGCTGTCGGGGGAGCCCTCCCTCAGCTCCTCCCCATAATCCTCCACCAGGGAGGCCCAACGCATTAGCTCCATGGTGGTGAACTGCTTCAGGAGGTCCTTGTATTTGGGTATTTCTTCCAATTTCTTGTCTTCGTTGATTCTGTGCACCAGGTCTGACTGCTCGTTGTCGTAGGGAGCCAGTATCACATACAGAACAACACTTTTCAGGGCCTGTTGCCATTTGGAGCTATCCTCCAGAATGCAGGGGGTATCATAGATGGCACAGTAGTGTTTGCAGATGGACATGTAGGATCCCTCGTGCTGGTCTACTTGGATCATCAGATTGTAATACTTCAGCTTAGACTCCTCGGTGCCATCCTCTGTAAAGAACTTGGTGTTGATCTTCTTGCTGATGATCTGGGAGCGGATGTAGTCCTTGACAGCGATGCACAGTCTCATTTGCTCCAAGATGAACTCCACCTTCTCTTTCTTCTCCATGGAGCCGTATGTCTCCACCTGCAGCTCCTGGAGGATTGCTGCGGCCTCTTTGACCTCGCCATGCTGCTCCTTGATGTTTGCCAATGTTTTTGTCAGCCTGGCTCGCTCAATCTCCACATAGATCTTTCCAGCGGTCACTGTGCGTAGTGTGTCAATGAGTCTCAGCTTAACGGTCAGGTCGGTCACGGTATCTACATACTTGTAACATTATTGCACCATCTTAGCAACAGCCCCTTTGAGCTGACTCCTCCTTTTAGAGAGCAGCATGATGTTTTCATTCAGGGCATCCATGTCCTTCGCTTCATAGCACATCTGCACAACAGCCACCAGGATTCTGGAGGTTGACACCATGTCAGAAGCCGTTCTTGTTTGCATCTCCAGCGACAAGAGGCTTTCAACGGCCTCCTGCAGCCTACCTTCTTTTGCCATTTTGGCACACTCCGGTAGACGTGTATCTACAGTTGAACTGTAGTCAATCTCCATCTTCACAAGCTTGCCATCTGATCTTTCTAAAAGTATGAATCATTTAAAATTCTTTATATTATATATTTTTAATTACGGAAAGCCAGGGTCACACCAATGCTCAGACATAATTTACAAATTAAGTAATTTGTGTTTTGTGAGTCCGCCAGATCAGAGGCAGTAAGGATGACCAGGGATGTTCGCTTGATAAGTGCATGAATTGGAACATTTTCCTGTCCTGCTAAGCATTACAAATCTAACAAGTAATTGTGGGTGTCAGGGAAAATGTATAGAGTAAAAAGTACATTATTTTCTTTAGGAATGTAGTGAAGTAAAAGGAAAAGTTGTCCAAAATATAAATAGTGACGTACAGATACCCCCCAAAACTACTTAACCTCTCTGGGAGAGGCGGGAAGCAAATGTCCCCCCTGGCCAGTTGCCAGGGAAAATGCGGGGCGCCAAATTCAAATAAAATACTATACAATTCAAACCTTCATCAAATCACACATGTAAGATACCAAATTAAAGCTACACTCGTTGTGAATCCAGCCAACATGTCAGATTTCAAAAAGGCTTTTCGGCGAAAGCATAAGAACCTATTATCTGATGATAGCACAACAGTAAACAAAGTGAGAGTAGCATATTTCAACCCTACAGACACCACACAAAACGTAGAAATAAAATATAAATCATGCCTTACCTTTGATGAGCTTGTTTTGTTGGCACTCCAATATGTTCCATAAATATCACAAATGGTCCTTTTGTTTGATTAATTCCGTCGATATATATCCAAAATGTCCATTTATTTGGTGCGTTTGATCCAGAAAAAAACAGCTTCCAATTTGTGCAACGTCACTACAAAATGTCTCAAAAGTTACCTGTAAACTTTGCCAAAACATTTCTAACTACTTTTGTAATACAACTTTAGGTATTTTTAAACGTTAATAATCGATCAAATTGTAGACGGGACAATCTGTGTTCAATACAGGAAGACAACAAACTCACGCTACTTTTCCAGTCAGGGGCATTCTCAAAAGGTACACTTCAAATGACACAAATTCAAGATGGCCGTACTTCTTCATTACACAAAGGAATAACCTCAACCAATTTCCAAAGACTGGTGACATCCAGTGGAAGCGGTAGGAACTGCAAACAAGTGCCTTAGGAATCTCGTTTTCCAATGAAATCTCATTGAATAGACAGTGAAATAAAAAATAAAAAAATCTGAATGGTTAGTCCTCTGGGTTTTACCTGCTACATAAGTTCTGTTATACTCACAGACATTATTCAAACAGTTTTAGAAACTTCAGAGTGTTTTCTATCAATCTACTAATAATATGCATATATTCTTGGCATGAGTAGCAGGAAGTTGAAATTGGGTACGCTATTTATCCAAAAGTGAAAATGCTGCCCTCTATCCCAAAGAGGTTTTAAGTAGTACTTTAAAATGTTTTTACTTAAGTACTTTACACCACTGCTGTTGGTCTATAAGTACAACAGTACTTCAAACAAACACAATTTACATTTCAGCAGATGTGATCAAGATACACCATCCATAGACGCTAACTACTTTCGCGCCTATCAACGATAGTATTGTAACGACCCTGGATTTATTATCGCAGATATCGACTCTGCCGTTTGAGCATGCTTTTGCAGTACAGTTGATAGCAAGCTGGACTTCGGGCTAGAAGGTCGAGGGTTCGAGACCTGCTCCCTGCTGTTTCATTACAGTATCTTCTGAACGGATAAGTTTTGTTAAGAGCCTGAGGATTGCTCTAAACAAACCAGGTTTGTAAAACTCATTCCACGGGTGGCGGGTTTTTTAAAAGAGTTTTGACCACAAATACCAGTATAGGATGAGTCAACAACATTATTTTGGTATGAGTTGAAACTGCACTATGCCGAAATCGCTCCAAACATTTTCTGGTTGCAAAAATTCTAATAGTTCGTTTTTGTAGAGAATCATTGTACCATCTAAACTTCTGTGAAATATACACTGCTCAAAAAAATAAAGGGAACACTTAAACAACACAATGTAACTCCAAGTCAATCACACTTTTGTGAAATCAAACTGTCCACTTAGGAAGCAACACTGATTGACAATAAATTTCACATGCTGTTGTGCAAATGGAATAGACAACAGGTGGAAATTATAGGCAATTAGCAAGACACCCCCAATAAAGGAGTGGTTCTGCGGATGGTGACCACAGACCACTTCTCAGTTCCAATGCTTCTTAGCTGATGTTTTGGTCACTTTTGAATGCTGGCGGTGCTTTCACTCTAGTGGTTGCATGAGACGGAGTCTACAACCCACACAAGTGGCTCAGGTAGTGCAGCTCATCCAGGATGGCACATCAATGCAAGCTGTGGCAAGAAGGTTTGGTGTGTCTGTCAGCGTAGTGTCCAGAGCATGGAGGCACTACCAGGAGACAGGACAGTACATCAGGAGACATGGAGGAGGCCGTAGGAGGGTAACAACCCAGCAGCAGGACCGCTACCTCCACCTTTGTGCAAGGAGGAGCACTGCCAGAGCCCTGCAAAATTACCTCCAGCAGGCCACAAATGTGTCTGCTCAAACGGTCAGAAACAGACTCCATGAGGGTGGTATGAGGGCCCGACGTCCACAGGTGGGGGTTATGCTTACAGGCCAACACCGTGCAAGACGTTTGGTATTTGCCAGAGAACACCAAGATTGGCAAATTCGCCACTGGCGCTCTGTGCTCTTCACAGATGAAAGCAGGTTCACACTGAGCACATGACAGACGTGACAGAGGCTGGAGACGCCATGGAGAACGTTCTGCTCCCTGCAACATCCTCCAGCATGACCGGTGTGGCGGTGGGTCAGTCATGGTGTGGGGTGGCATTTCTTTAGGGGGCCGCACAGCCCTCCATGTGCTCGCCAGAGGTAGCCTGACTGCCATTAAGTACCGAGATGAGATCCTCAGACCCCTTGTGAGACCATATGCGGGTGCGGTTGGCCCTGGGTTCCTCCTAATGCAAGACAATGCTAGACCTCATGTGGC
Organism: Oncorhynchus kisutch; assembly: GCF_002021735.2. Taxonomy (NCBI): domain Eukaryota; kingdom Metazoa; phylum Chordata; class Actinopteri; order Salmoniformes; family Salmonidae; genus Oncorhynchus; species Oncorhynchus kisutch. Next base: position 42,674,827 of record NC_034199.2, read on the forward strand.
TGGAGTGTGTCACCAGTTCCTGCAAGAGGAAGGCATCGATGCTATGGACTAGCCCGCCCGTTCCCCAGACCTGAATCCAATTGAGCACATCTGGGACATCATGTCTCGCTCCATCCACCAACGCCACGTTGCACCACAGACTGTCCAGGAGTTGGCGGATGCTTTAGTCCAGGTCTGGGAGGAGATCCCTCAGGAGACCATCTGCCACCTCATCAGGAGCATGCCCAGGCGTTGTAGGGAGGTCATACAGGCACGTGGAGGCCACACAGGACATTACATCAAAGTTGGATAAGCCTGTAGTGTGGTTTTCCACTTTAATTTAGAGTGTGACTCCAAATCCAGACCTCCATGGGTTGATAAATTTGATTTCCATTGATCATTTTGGTGTGATTTTGTTGTCAGCACATTCAACTATGTAAAGAAAAAATTATTTAATAATAATAATTCATTCATTCAGATCTAGAATGTGTTATTTTAGTGTTCCCTTTATTGATTTGAGCAGTTTATTTTCCAGAACCAAAAATATTGTATTTTCAGCTGTTTGAAGCTGGTGTACAAAACTGAAAGTAAAGAAGACACAAACACTAAAATGAATAACAGGAAGCATAGAAATAGCTCGCATAGAACAGGTCAGACACTTCTTAGACTTGATTTCAATGAGACTGACAGATCTGTAACACTAATTTCTATATGAATTTGGTCGGGTCGCCCAAGAAGTTACATATTGCAGCTTTAACAGAATATTAACTTTAAATAGTCCGATGTTCACTGGACACTGTCATAGACTCTTTTTTTGTTATTGCCCGAGATACAGACTGCTTTATTGATCCGCTAATACAGGACTGGCAAAGGCCCAATGCTGCGGTAGGCTATATAAAATTGGGGAAAATTAGTTAGGCGTATTTGAAAAACGGACAGTGCATTCTGAAAATATTCAACCCCCTTGATTTTTTTCTCAAAATGCTGTTACTTTACAGACTTATTCTAAAATGGATTAAATTGTGTTTTACCCACATCAATTTCTTTGCAAATGTGTGAAAAAAAATCGAAGGAACGATCACATTTACATAAGTATTCAGACACTTTACTCATTACTTTGTTGTAGCACCTTTGGCAGCGATTACAGCCACAAGTCTTTTTGGGTATGAGGCTGCAAGCTTGGCACACCTGTATTTGGGGAGTTTCTCCCATTCTTCTCTGCAGATCTTCTCAAGCTACGTCAGATTGGATGGGGAGCGTCGCTGCACAGCTATTTTCAGCTCTCTCCAGAGATGTTCGATTGGGTTAAAGTCCGGGCTCTGGCTGGGCCACACAAGGACATTCAGAGACTTGTCCCGAAGCCACTCCTGCATTGTCTTGTCTGTGTGCTTAGTGTTGTTGTCCTGTTGGAAGGTGAACCTTCACCCAAATCTTAAGTCCTGAGCGCTCTGGAGCAGGTTTTCATCAAGGATCTCTCTGTACTTTTCTCCGTTCATCTTTCCCTCGATCCTGACTAGTCTCCCAGTCCATGCCACTGAAAAACATCCCCACAGCATGATGCTGCCATGCTTCACCTTAGGGATGGTGCCAGGTTTCCTCCAGATGCGATAATTGGCATTCAGGCCAAAGAGTTCAATCTTAGTTTCATCAGACCAGAGAATCTTGTTTCTTTAGGTGCCTTTTGGCAAACTCCAAGCGGGCTGTCATGTGACTTTTACTGAGGAGTGGCTTCAGTCTGGCCACTCTACCATAATGGCCTGATTGGTGGAGTGCTGCAGAGATGGTTGTCCTTCTGGAATGTTCTTCCATCTCCACAGAGGAACTCTGGAGCTCTGCCAGAGTGACCATCGGTTCTTGGTCACCTCCCTGACCAAAGCCCTTCTCCCTCGATTGCTCAGTTTGCCCGGGAGGACAGCTCTATGAAGAGTCTTGGTGGTTAAAACTTCTTCCATTTAAGAATAATGGAGGCCACTTTGTTCTTGGGGACCTCCAATGCTGCAGAAATGTTTTGGTACCCTTCCCCAGATCTGTGCCTCGACACAATCCTGTCTCGGAGCTCTACAGACAATTCCTTCGACCTCATGCTTGGTTTTTGCTCTGACATGCACTGTCAACTGTGGGACCTAATATAGACAGGTGTGTGCTTTCAATTGAATGTACCACAGGTTGACTCCAATCAAGTTGTAGAAACATCTCAAGGATGATCAATGGAAACAGAATGCACCTGAGCTCAATTTTGAGTCTAATAGCAAAGGGTCTGAATACTTATGTAAAAATACATTTGCAAAAATGTCTAAAAAACTGTTTTCTCGTTGTCATTATGGGCTATTGTGTGTAGATTGATAAAATTGAAGAGGAAAAACATTTATTTAACCATTTTAGAATAAGGGTGTAACGTAAATCAAAATGTGGAAAAAGTCAAGGGGTCCAAATTCGTTTTGAATCCATTGTATGTTTACTGACACTGTATCGTATCCTGGACAGAACATATCTGCCAGGGAGAAGAAAAAAATGTACTTTTCTATTTTTAACTTAACTTTTTTTATATATATTTTTTTTTACTTCTTAAAGCATTGTTGGTTAAGGGCTTGTAAGTAATCAATTCACTGTAAGGTGAAATGCTGACTGGTGATACACCTGTTGTATTCGGTTGTATTCGGTGCATGTGACAAATAAACATTTGATATAAGTAATTGTAGCCTTGAATACAAAAGCTCTCTTATTGCTTTGGAGTAACACCTGTAGCTCCCTGTTCCACTACACTTCCTTTCTGTCAGCTCCAGGTCATGACTTGGCAGCTGTTTCCCCTGTTGTCCTGGAGACCATGAATGTTGAACATGGCCTACTGTCAGCCTCAATCTTCTATATTTCATTCCTCCGACTTCAAGCTAATATTTCTCACTTAATTTCTGAAAAAAGAATGCACAAAGAGAAAAAAGGTCAATGTATGTGACTACTTGCCAAGACTTGGTTAGAAAAGGTTGGGAAAAACTAAAGTAAAGGACCCTCCAGTTACCAAGAGACACCTAATCATGTATTACAGACATTTCAAACCTCATCACGTATTACATAGTTGGCAAACCTCATCACATCTTACAGAGATGGCAAACCTCATCACATCTTACAGAGATGGCAAACCTCATCACATCTTACAGAGATGGCAAACCTCATCACATCTTACAGAGATGGCAAACCTCATCACATCTTACAGAGATGGCAAACCTCATCACATCTTACAGAGATGGCAAACCTCATCACATCTTACAGAGATGGCAAACCTCATCACATCTTACAGAGATGGCAAACCTCATCACATCTTACAGAGATGGCAAACCTCATCACATCTTACAGAGATGGCAAACCTCATCACATCTTACAGAGATTGAATAATAATATTTGTTTAGGCCTCGCTTTATGAAAGATAGTTCACAGAAAGCTGTGAATGAAGATGGGCTGAAAGTAAAGTAACATAGATGCTGACTGACAGTTGCTGAGGCCAATGCAAAAGGGGCGATCTTCAAAACTTCTAGTGTGCAATTTGTGCTTCTGTTTAAAGATAGGCTGCACATGCACATACAAGTAAGACACACACAGAGCATAGAAAAACCCATCCACCAAGCTCATCAATACCCACAACCCCACATAGACACATGTAAGTGCACCAAAGGTCACACAACCACACCCCATTCATCCACACACACATGCGTCTTGAGACAGACACACAGACACACACACACACACACACACACACACTTATCTACAGGAACCAGGGTAATTAGTGAATAAAGTACAGCGCAGTAAAACAACAATACGCAATATTCAGGTATCACGGCTCGAACCCTGTGAGGCCACTTGTGGCATTTGGCAACGCATCTCTGACGAATTTCCTCTAGTTTATGGCAGGTTTTATTGAACTTTTCTGCAGTTCAGTGGATTTTACAGTGCCAATAAGGAGGCAATTTGCCTGCTTTGTTTATCATTAAACAACTGGACATCCATGGCAACAAAAGTAGGTTTTAGCGTTCAACCTGGTACTTCACTGAAAATAGATACTTCATGGGAGCGATGTATATTCATTTGCCAAATATTGCATTGCTGTTTTTATCTGATCTGTGTAACCAATCTGCATGCTTTCATTTCATACTATTTATATTGCTGACCTATAATAGTAAAGGATACAGTACATTTGCTTCTGTTTATTAATGAAACAGACATAGTATATTTGATCGTTTTTTCAGTATAGAACATTTTTTGTTCAAAATCAAAGATTTCATGCAAGAGGAGAAGTTAGAGCTGGTGACCCCACAATCTGTTTCTTCTCCAGAGAGCAGAGGAAGACGTGAACACAGAGGGGCGGGGAAAAGACCACAAAAAATGGGACAACAATTATGGTCCTCTCTTCCCTGCATGACAGACATTGTGGTTTCTCCCCAACTCAGAACACACAGAAGCGATTGCCATAATTAGCTAATAACATCACCATTTACAGCTCGCCCGTTGCAGTCCAAATGGGCAGAAACCATGACACTCCCTGGACACATTATATGACCTGATGGTAATGGAGTAGCAGTTTTACAGTCTATAATGAGACTGAGTCACAAGTTGAGGTGTTATCATAATGCATGTGCAGCCTTCACATGCTACTGTCTTCCCACAGGATGGCACCCTGACCTTAGTTATCTTTGTTTTCTTTATTATGTTGGTTAGGTCAGGGTGTGACGAGGGTGGTTTGTTTAGTTTTTGTATTGTCTAGGGTTTTTTGTAAGTCTAGGGTTTTTTGTATGTCTATGTGTTTATATGTCTATGGTTGCCTAGATTGGTTCTCAATCAGAGGCAGCTGTTTATCGTTGTCTCTAATTGGGGACCATATTTAGGTAGCCATATTCCTTGGGTATTTTGTGGGTTCTTATTCTATGTTTAGTTGCCTGTCTGCACTAGCTATATTAGTGTCACGGTTTGTTGTTTTGTATAGCTTGTTCAGTGTTATTTATTTATTTAATTAAAGAAGTATGTAGGCTTAGCACGCTGCGCCTTGATCTCCTCCATATGACAACCGTGACACAGGAATAGATAGCATCATGTTTTCTCTCGCTTCCCCCAGTGTGTATAGACTAGGGTTCCATACGAGTCTGCATTGCACAGAGGCTGGAGTAAAGCTTTCTCCATCAGCAGCACAGTACTGTACATTTATGCATCATGCCATCTTGTGCATTCCTGCATTTTCTTTACTATTCAATTCCAGTTGTAGGCCTTCATGAGACTCAAACCAGTATGCAATTGGAAAAACAAGTTTATCAGCCCTGGATGTGATGCATGTGGTTGAAGCCTGCGCCCCTGTGAAAAAACAAGCTTCCAAGTCATACTTAAATTAACCTCATAAAGTAGCATCCCATTGTTGACTACAAGATACAGCACTTAACATTGCTGTGCTTAAAATAATATGGATAATATATATCTGGGGCTCCCCAGTGGCGCAGCGGTCTAAGGCACTACATCTCAGTGCAAGAGGCATTACTACAGACCCTGGTTCAATTCTAGGCTGTATCACAACCAGCCGTGATTGGGAGTCCCATAGGGTGGCGCACAATTGTCCCAGCGTCGTCCTGGTTAGGGTTTGGCCGGGGTAGGCCAGCATTGTAAATACGAATTTGTTCCTAACTGATTTGCCTGGTTAAATAAAAAATTGAAAATAATATCTGTCTGATGAACTGTACATCAAACATACTGAACATCAAACATACTGAACTGTATATCCAACATACTGTCAGTAACAGAGAACAGTGGAGTGTGATAGCAGCAGCTGAGTGTGAGAGCAGCAGTCGAGTGGGAGAGAAGCAGTCGAGTGGGAGAGCAGCAGTCGAGTGGGAGAGCAGCAGTCGAGTGGGAGAGCAGCAGCCGAGTGGGAGAGCAGCAGTGGGAGAGCAGCAGTCGAGTGGGAGAGCAGCAGCCGAGTGGGAGAGCAGCAGCCGAGTGGGAGAGCAGCAGTCGAGTGGGAGAGCAGCAGCCGAGTGGGAGAGCAGCAGTGGGAGAGCAGCAGTCGAGTGGGAGAGCAGCAGCCGAGTGGGAGAGCAGCAGCCGAGTGGGAGAGCAGCAGTCGAGTGGGAGAGCAGCAGCCGAGTCCACAAAAACTCAGTCAGCCAGCCATGTAGCTTCGCTTCAGACCGAACCTGTCTAAAAAAGACATCTTGCTACGGCGGTGATTGCCCTGCACCAGTGGCTGTCACGCAGGAATGTAGCGTGGCCGCATAAGCAAACGAGCATAATGAATTAAGTCCAACAGCTGCATGCTGGTTCTCTTTCCACCACCACGGTCGGAATTCTGTGGCGAGGACAGCAACCATGATGCTCAGCTCCCACAGTCTGAATAGAATTGTTGGAATTGCTCCCACAGTCTGAATAGAATTGAGTCTGAATTGTTAATCTGCTGCATGTGTCAAACCTCCATTACTACTGGACTTCTGCTGAAATGTGAGGCAAGCTGGCTGGCCACAGTGCAGAGCAGAGAGCGAGATGCTTGGCCTGCCTGCAGCATTATGGCAACAGGAGTTTGACAAAAGATTAAATGTTGGAAAAATACTATTTGATAAAAACACTCACTCGTCTACAACTCTCACGGTTGTGTTTAATACAGTCGTTTCCCACCACCCTGTGATGTTTTGTAATGAGAGCTTGAATCCAGGTAACAGGTAATGGGCTTGCACTGGTAAAAGAGAAGCCAGACCTGAAAAGCAGGTGACTGTTGGAACGTCGTGGCATTTGGCACAACCACAAATTCTCACCCTATTTTTTTTCTCTCCCATCACCATTGGTTTAGTTGTTAGGGAAACAATTTACATGTCCCTAGGGCAGAATGTATCCTCTCCTATTGACAGACATGGAAGATACTCTATACATGCAGGTAGAGCCCCACTCAATTACCTCTCAATCATGACCCTGTGTGGTAGATCACGAGTGTAGCTATGAGATTGTGAGCAATGTCTGTTCGTCTTTTGTTTGTGCAAGGCAATAGTAGCCTACTTTTACTGATAGAGCAGGAGGTGAATGGCGTTCACTGTCCGAATTACGGGCACACTATGAGGAAGTGTAACAGGGTTTTCTAGTCAACATATAGACATCCATTAGGATTTTGAATGGGCTAAATTGAACTTTTTATCAATCTTTCTCACTCTCTAGCCTGTACGTCAGGGTTGCACCAACCTGATGCTGATCCTGTTGCATACCTCAGCCCACCATCAATACCCCACTAGTCAGAAATGAATGTATTGTGATTCAGTAGGTATATTATTACTGTTATTGCTATTATTATGTTATTACTGTTTATACTATACTATTAATAGTTGTATTTCACAAATACAGGCACAGATCCACCAAAAACATCTGCACGAACTCTACTAGCTAAGCTGTGGTTCCCCCTAGCCAGATATGTCACCCATGATTATGCTGCTGGAGCACCTCGATACACCAACTCCTGGAAACAGTAACTCCTACTGAAATGGCTTAGAAGACAAGCATTGGAGGACAGGTATATTAAACATTGTGTGTTTGAGCTACAGACTTCTGGGTTTCTTTTGCATCTGATGGTACTGACCATTAGTCTGTGTGGGGCTCAGGGGCTGAGCTAGAGCAGTGGCGTTTGTTAAATAAGGGCAGACCCGAAGGGGCCCGGGCCAGGTCTTAAACCAAAATTGTCTAGTGTCAGAATGCTTTGAGCTACAAATTACTAAAAGCTATCATGTTTTGCTCTATGATGCTCACACGCTACAAAAGAGTTGTTAGAAGGCCATAGGAAAAACATTTACCAACCAAAACCAACTTACCTGGTAAAATAAAAATGTTTTTAAACATTTACATAGTGTCTATAATACTGTAATAAACTCACATACTGTAGTTGCTGTCACAAACCCCAAACTCCACAAGGTTGTCACTGACTCGTTTTGTTCCCCACCGAGCAAACAATTGCTGTACTTGCATTTATACAATTTGTTTGTTGTTTATTTTTATTTTTTTTATTGACATTTGAATGCAAATGTTTATGACAAATAGTTTGGTGTTCTACTTGTAGCTCTGGTTGTCCTGAAAATAAAATTGTAAAACACTTAATTGTGAGGCTAATTACAAGGGCTGCTGGAGATGCAGACAAATGAAAATCAGATGTATGAAACGCTGGGACTCGGGACTGTTAGGGTTAAAAAAAACAGCTCATAAGTTATCTGATTTCCTGAAAACGCCCCATGCCAGGAACGATAGGCACATTTTACCTGCTGCAAGAGAGCAGTTCAGAAACTGTTCCGAGCGTTGGGTTGTATACAGTCAAATCTACCCCTTTAGAATAACTATTTTGTTGTTTGTTTTGAGGGTCTCTAGAGAGACTTCTCATGAACAAAAAAAGAACAGGAAGGGACATTTTCTGTGATCACGCACATATTATTTACTCTGTTGATCGGGGGAACTTTCCGAAACTTGCTTCCTCCCCCAAGCACTTCTGGATTTACGCCGCACGTCTATTACGGTCGACTTTGCCAGTGACTTTGACCGCTTGGGTCTGTCAAGTTAACGTCGCGGGGGATCTGCGTTAAGGAGAGACCGCTCTATTTGAAGGGATTCACGCATGTCTGGATATTAACTTCCCTTGTTAATTTGAGAACGGTCTCTGAGGAAGACAGTGGATGTTATTGTGTTCGTGTTTTTGAACATTTTGTACCAACTAATACAGCAGAAGCGTCAACATGTTGAGTAACACTGGAGTCTATGCTGTCAAGAAGCGGAAGAAGCCCGTTCAAAAAACGTAAGAATGTAATTTAAACCTGTTTGACCTGACAATAAATGTTTTGGGAAGTTCGATTTAAGTCTAGCATGAGCTGGATACAGAATGGCGCTTGATTTGATAATGTGCTGCATATCGAGTTCCATCGTGTATCATGGAGTTGAGCATTCTTGGCTATACATAAGCCTAGCCTATACATAAGCCTAGCCTTTTCTATACTTTACGTAAGGCATCTAAAACCAATCATTCACTTCGTGTTGTTGGATTATTTTCTTCATAAATTGTTATTGGTTTTGATTTATTGCTAGTTTGCTTTTCCTGCTTTCTTCTGGGGTAACTGGGTTTCTTTCTGCACAGAGGACAAAGTCTCATTGTACGCATGCACCGCTCGTAAGAGCATGTGTGCAGTATTGATGTGTTGTGTAGCTGTACATTTGTGCCTGACCAGAAGTTCTCGTGCCTCCCGTTTGTCTTTATCCCGGTCACCTTAAGAATCTCTCTTCGTGTATAGTTTATGTCTGACATGGAATAGTAAGTACTCTTGCTTTAATCACAATCAAGTTTGAGAGTCTGCTGCACTCTCACGCGATGCTTACAGGAGGGCGGGGCGCGCGGGGGATTGCTGGCATGAAGTATGTTATTGTAATCTGATACGGTTCTCATTATGAAAACACACTTCTGCATCTTTTCCTACTTTTTTCACTTTATTGCACAACCTAGTTACAAAAGAAACATATTTTGTAATGCAGTTTTTCACAACTAAGTAAGAATTACTAATAGCATAGCTGAGGAAAACGTTTTCCTTTATAGGAAATTCAAGTAGTGCAACGGTTTTGGGTTTGTTGTAATCTATGCTATTACTTTTACGTTTTTTTTCCACAAACATTTGAAGGATTCCAACAAAGTATTGAGAATGTGTCACATGCATTTATATTTAATAAGACCATAATAAGTATTTGCTTACTATAATATATACTTTTCTAAATAAAAAAAAACTGATATTACCAGGTTCACGTCGGTTTATAACAATATTAATGTAGTTATTTTTATGCATTCTAATTCTAAATACGTTTTCTTTACACTACGTGTAGGATTTGTCAAGCAACCAGACAAAATGTATGTTCAATGTAAACGACCTAGAGTTGATGGAATGTTACAGCTGTGTGTGTGTACAGTGTGTACAGTGTGTGTGTGTGTACAGTTTGTGCGCTTGCATGTGTCTTATGTTGTCCCTGTGAGTGAAACAGTGGAGGCTTCTGCGAGGAGGAAGGGGAGGACCATCCTCAGTGAATTACATACAAATAAATTGTGAAAAGTTCAAAAAGTGATCATTTTTAGATAAAACTATGCTAAATATATTCACATCACCAAATAATTTATTAAAACACACTGTTTTGCAATGAAGGTCTACAGTAGCCTCAACAGCATTCTGTAGGGTAGCACCATGGTGTAGCCGGAGGACAGCTAGTTTCCGTCCTCCTCTGGGTACATTGACTTCAATACAAAACCTAGGAGGCTCATGGTTCCCACCCCCTTCCATAGACTTACACAGTAATTATGACAGCTTCCGGAGGATGTCCTCCAACCTATCAGAGCTCTTGCAGCATGAACTGACATGTTGTCGACCCAATCAAAGGATCAGAGAATTAATCTAGTACTGAAAGCGCAAGCTACAGCTAACTAGCAATGCAGTGTATAAAATGTGGTGAGGAGTTGACTCAAAAAGAGAGAAAGACAATAGTTAAACAGTTTTGAACAAATTCATTTCTTCAAAAATGGAGAAGAAGCAAGTGAGAGATTTTGTAGTATTTATATATTTTTTTGAAAAACATACTATCACTTTCACTTACTTAGCTAGCGAATGCAGCTAGCTAGTTTAGCCTACTCAAACACCCAGCTCAAACAGAGAGGGATGCTATGTTAGCTAGCTGGCTATAGCTATCCAATTCTGGAACTCTTCCAAGTCAATGTAAGCTTTTGAGTTTAGTAGTAGTAGTGTAACCGGTGTAACTGCTGAACTGCTTGCTGCTGACTGTACACTGTACTGCATGATTGTAGCGGGTTTACCAACGTGTTAGTTCTAGTAGTTATGTTGACAATGACGTTAATATGGTGACAATGATGTAGCTGTTAGCGGTTATGATTTGAAGGTTTGGCTTGGAATGTTTTTTTCGCCTGGTCACAGACAGCTGATGTGTTGTGCACTGAAGTCCACAAGTGAAGGGAAAGGGTGAGAGGAGGTGAGCGCGTAAATGCGATAATTAATTATACAAAGATCAAAGGGATCATGATGTTTGTATGTGGCTGATATGAAAGTGAACTGTGTTTGTGTTTGATCAGGGGTGTAATCATTCCACCGATTCTTTTTGAAAAATGTTTCTTAAATGAAGCAAACGGAACGAATCGGGGATAAACATACCGGAATCTATCCAATAGAATCTCTCATTTGCAACTGTTGGACTAATGATTACACCCTAGATCAGCTAGATGCAGGCAAGAGTGTGCAAGGCCGTATTGAATGTGTCAATATCTGTCACCTCAAATAACTCTTGATCTGTGCACCTACATTTTAAACGTTCATTCATCGGCTAGGTTCTAGCAACCTCATGATGGGTATAGGGAACATTTGAGTATCATGTAGTTGCCTAAACCTATCGATGTTACATTAAGCTGGGTGAGTGGAATATGAATGGCAGTCATCCAATATGCTGTAATAGAAATAAGTCCATGCTTATGTAGCCAATGTGAAATGGCTAGCTAGTTAGCGGTGGTGCCTGCTAGTGGCGTTTCAATCGGTGATGTCACTTGCTCTGAGATCTTGAAGTAGTGGTTCCCCTTGCTCTGCAAGGGCCGTGGCTTTTGTGGAGTGATGGGTAACGATGCTTCGAGGGTGACTGTTAACGTGTGCAGAGCGTCCCTGGTTCGCGCCCAGGTCGGGGCGAGGGGACGGACGTAAAGTCTACACTGTTACATTGATGCTGTTGACCCGGATCACTGGTTACTGCGGAAAGAGGAGGAGGTCAAAAGGGGGGTGAGTGTAGCCGATGTGAAATGGCTAGCTAGTTAGCGGTGGTGCGCGCTAGTGGCATTTCAATCGGTGACGTCACTTGCTCTGAGACCTAGAAGTAGTGGTTCCCCTTGCTCTGCAAGGGGCGTGGCCTTTGTGGAGCGATGGGTAACGATGCTTCGAGGGTGACTGTTGACGTGTGCAGAGCGTTCCTGGTTCGCGCCCAGGTCGGGGCGAGGGGACGGATGTAAAGTCTATACTGTTACACTTATAAGAAAATACACTGCTCAAAAAAATAAAGGGAACACTAAAATAACACATCCTGAATGAATGAAATATTCTTATTAAATACTTTTTTCTTTACATAGTTGAATGTGCTGACAACAAAATCACACAAAATTGATCAATGGAGTCACACGCAAAATTAAAGTGGAAAACCACACTACAGGCCGATCCAACTTTGATGTAATGTCCTTAAAACAAGTCAAAATTAGGCTCAGTAGTGTGTGTGGCCTCCACGTGCCTGTATGACCTCCCTACAATGCCTGGGCATGCTCCTGATGAGGTGTCGGATGGTCTCCTGAGGGATCTCCTCCCAGACCCGGACTAAAGCATCCGCCAACTCCTGGACAGCCTGTGGTGCAACGTGGCGTTGGTGGATGGAGCGAGACATGATGTCCCAGATGTGCTCAATTGGATTCAGGTCTGGGGAACGGGCGGGCCAGTCCATAGCATCAATTCCTTCCTCTTGCAGGAACTGCTGACACACTCCAGCCACATGAGGGCTAGCATTATCTTGCATTAGGAGGAACCCAGGGCCAACCGCACCAGCATATGGTCTCACAAGGGGTCTGAGGATCTCATCTCGGTACCTAATGGCAGTCAGGCTACCTCTGGCGAGCACATGGAGGGCTGTGCGGTCCCCCAAAGAAATGCCACCCCACACCATGACTGACCCACCGCCAAACCGGTCATGCTGGAGGATGTTGCAGGCAGCAGAACGTCCTCCATGGCGTCTCCAGACTCTGTCACGTCTGTCATGTGCTCAGTGTGAACCTAATTTCATCTGTGAAGAGCACAGGGCGCCAGTGGCGAATTTGCCAATCTTGGTGTTCTCTGGCAAATGCCAAACGTCCTGCATGGTTTGGGGTGTAAGCACCACCCCCCCCCTGTGGACGTCGGGCCCTCATACCACCCTCATGGAGTCTGTTTCTGACCGTTTGAGCAGACACATTTGTGGCCTGCTGGAGGTAATTTTGTAGGGCTCTGGCAGTGCTCCTCCTTGCACAAAGGTGGAGGTAGCGGTCCTGCTGCTGGGTTGTTACCCTCCTACGGCCTCCTCCATGTCTCCTGATGTACTGGCCTGTCTCCTGGTAGTGCCTTCATGCTCTGGACACTACGCTGACAGACACAGCAAACCTTCTTGCCACAGCTTGCATTGATGTGTCATCCTGGATGAGCTGCACTACCTGAGCCACTTGTGTGGGTTGTAGACTCTGTCTCATGCTACCACTAGAGTGAAAGCACCGCCAGCATTCAAAAGTAACCAAAACATCATCCAGGAAGCATAGGAACTGAGAAGTGGTCTGTGGTCACCACCTGCAGAACCACTCCTTTACTGGGGGTGTCTTGCTAATTGCCTATAATTTCCACCTGTTGTCTATTCCATTTGCACAACAGCATGTGAAATTTATTGTCAATCGGTGTTGCTTCCTCAGTGGACAGTTTGATTTCACAGAAGTGTGATTGACTTGGATTTACATTGTGTTGTTTAAGTGCTCCCTTTATTTTTTTGAGCAGTGTATATTGTCCTACCTCATCTTAAATGGCACCGACCACCACTGGAATGAAATCATATACAGCTTTCTCAAATACTTGCTCAGTATAAATCCCCAAATGAAAAAGGAGTAACTTTAGGCCTGTGCAGAAATACTTCTCTGTGTTTCTGAAGATGTGGCCTGAGGATTTCTGGGACAGCCAAGGCACAATTTATTTGATTTAACAAGGCAAGTCAGTTGTGGAACAAATTCTTATTTACAATGACAACCATTGAGACTGACATCATCATAGCATTCCAATATGGTTCAGTCCATTTAATTATCTCCTTCTATTTTTCTTCTTGCTTATGTATATTCACATTTGAGTAATTTAACAGATGCTCTTATCCAGAGTGACTTACAGGAGCAATTCATGTTAAGTGCCTTTGCTCAAGGGCACATAGGCATTTTTTTTTTTTTTACCTAGTCAGCTCAGGGATTCAAACTGGCAACCTTTCGTTCACTGGCCAGACACTCTTAACCACTAGGCTACCTGTCAGCCCAGGTAGGCCTATGCCTTCAGAAGTTTCTGGCCACGTGTGTGCAGTAAGTTAAAGCATTTTACAAGTGGTTATAGGCCTAATCATGTAAGACCAAATATGTGGATTACAGTAAAGGTATCTGATATTTTATTTTTATTACCTGTAACTATTCTTTCCATATAAATTACATTTTTTTTCTGTTAGGCCTATAAAATATACAATTGAACAGTACACGGACAACTGACACAGTAGCTGATGTAAAGTGTTTAACCGATCTGAGACTTTTCTACATCTTGTTGGGATTACTCCCAGAGCCAACTGTGTGAGAATATGGCTTAATTATTTCCTAAGGGTCATTAAAGTCCTTGTGGGAAAGATTGTGGGAAGGTGTGTGTTGGTGGGTGCGTCCATGCTTAAGTAGTATGTATGCATGTGTGTTTGTGTTTGTTTGTACATGAGTGTGAGAGAGTTACAGATGGTTAAGATTTAACCCGTTAAACTCTGATTAGTTGTTTTTGGCGCTGTCTAGGGCCTGGCAAGTTTAGGGCAGTAAATTGAAATTTAACTGAACTCTTACTGCTGGCAATATCATAAGAATCACCCTCCAATTAAGGTAATGCATAATGCATTATGTTCGTATTCATAGAGTTTGCAATGTATGTCAAGTCACCAAAAGTGCAAACATTTAGTAAGCATGGAAAGTAGAGGCCTTCACGTTCTGAAATGGACCACGGCCTTTTCCCATCCGGACCCGATATGCATAATATAGAGACCCGTCTCAAACGGACCAGAGGAGTCCCTTTCTGTATATACCTGATCGGATCCAGACCTGATCAGAGTGAAAGAAACACCAGAAAAGTCCATTTTTAATCTACTTTATTAACCAGAGCTGATAAAGCGTCAGGGAGAGGACGTAGATAGAGGTGATGCTCTAGCAGGAGCCGTGTGTGCTGTGTGTGTAGGCTACGGTGAGTGAGCGAGTGACACAAGGAGCAGGGAGGATGGAGTGAGAGGCGAGCCAGAAACCAACCAAGCCGTCTCGCCCTATAGTAGACTAATAGCTGCCACTGCTAGGTTATTTATCATCCAATATTATTACGTTGTACCTTGTCTTGACTGTATCAAACCGGGAGAAGAATAGAGTTATGGTTAGATTTGCCAATTGGAGGGCGAGGGAGAGCTTTGTATGCTCTGTGTCTGGAGTAAATGTGATCTAGAGTTCCCCCCCCTTTCATTGCACAGACACATGCTGGTAGAAATGTAGTAAAACAGATTTCAGTTTTCCTGCATTAAAGTCACCGACCACTAGGAGTGCCGCCTCTGGTTGGGCATTTTCTTGTTTGCTTATGGCTCTATAAAGCTTGTTGAGTGCGATCTCAGGGAAAGGGGGATACCTAGTAAGTTGTACAACCCGAAATGTGTCTTCCGCATTTAACCCAACCCCTCTGAATCATAGAGGTGCGGGGGGCTGCCTTAATTGACATCTGTGTCATCGGCACCCAGTGCCGGCCAGCAAATGTTTGGGGTGGTAAATAAACAGCTATAAAAAAATGAAAACTCTCTTGGTAAATAGTATGGTCTACAGGTTATCATGAAGTATTCTAAGTCAGGTGAGCAGAACCTCAAGACTTTGTTAATATTAGAGATTGCGTACCAGCTATTGTTAACAAAGAGACACACAACCCCTCTGAGCTTCTCCTCTGAGCTTCTCCTCTGAGCTTCTCCTCTGAGCTTCTCTGAGATATTATTGCATTTGAAAGTTTTGGCAATTGCAATTATGTATATGGTGTTATAGTTGTTAATAGGGTTGCACAGGGTCGGAAACTTTCCAGTAATTTTCAAGAATTCTTCCGGAAATTTTAATGGGAAGTTAAGCCCTGGAATTTGGGGAATTTAGCTTAAATTCATCAAAAAAGTTGGCTTATAACAGTGAACCTTTTTTTGGGATACACATAAGGCAATTAATTATAGGTATTGTGGCATATTTTGGTTAAACTATTCCCAATTCAATGGAATTGCAATCGTCTGCATGCACAGTGTATTCTTACATCACATGTACAGTCGTGGCCAAAAGTTTTGAGAATGACACAAATATACATTTTCATAAAGTCTGCTGCCTCAGTTTGTGTGATGGCAATTTGCACATCCTCCAGAATGTTATGAAGAGTGATCAGATGAATTTCAATTAATTGCAAGGTCCCTCTTTGCCATGCAAATGAACTGAATCCCCAACAAACATTTCCACTGCATTTCAGCCCTGCCACAAAAGGACCAGCTAACATCTTGTCAGTGATTCTCTCGTTAACACAGGTGTGAGTGTTGAGAGATGGAGAGGCTGGAGATCACTCTGTCATGCTGATTTGAGTTTGAATAACAGACTGGAAGCTTCAAAAGGAGGGTGGTGCTTGGAATCATTGTTCTTCCTCTGTCAACCATGGTTACCTGCAAGGAAACATGTGCCGTCATCATTGCTTTGCACAGAAAGGGCTTCACAGGCAAGGATATTGCTGCCAGGAAGATTGCACCTAAATCAACCATTTATCGGATCATCAAGAACTTCAAGGAGAGCGATTCAATTGTTGTGAAGAAGGCTTCAGGGTGCCCAAGAAAGTCCAGCAAGCACCAGGACCGGCTCTTAAAGTTGATTCAGCTGCGGGATCGGGGCACCAACAGTACAGAGCTTGCTCAGGAATGGCAGCAGGCAGGTGTGAGTGCATCTGCACGCACAGTGAGGCGAAGACTTTTGGAGGATGGCAGCAAAGACGCCACTTCTTTCCAGGGAAAAAAACATCAGGGACGGACTGATATTCTGCAAAAGGTACAGGGATTGGACTGCTGAGGACCAGGGTAAAGTATTCTCTGATGAATCGCCTTTCCGATTGTTTGGGGCATCCGGAAAAAAGCTTGTCCGAAGAAGACAAGGTGAGCGCTACCATCAGTCCTGTGTCATGCCAAGTAAAGCATCCTGAGACCATTCATGTGTGGGGTTGCTTCTCAGCCAAGGGAGTGGGCTCACTCACAATTTTACCTAAGAACAAGCCACGAATGAAGAATGGTACCAACACATCCTCCGAGAGAAAGTTCTTCCAACCATTCAGGAACAGTTTGGTGATGAACAATGCCTTTCCAGCATGACGGAGCACATTTGCCATAAGGCAAAAGTGATAACTAAGTGGCTCGGGGAACAAAACATCGATATTTTGGGTCCATGGCCAGGAAACTCCCCAGACCTTAATCCCATTGAGAACTTGTGGTCAATCCTCAAGAAGCGAGTGGACAAACAAAAACCCACAAATTCTGACTAACTCCAAGCATTGATTATGCAAGAATGGGCTGCCATCAGTCAGGATGTGACCCAGAAGTTAATTGACAGCATGCCAGGGTGGATTGCAGAGGTCTTGAAAAGGAAGGGTCAACACTGCAAATATTGTCTCTTTGCATCAACTTAAACTTCTTATGGCTTCACTAACGGGATCGATATGACAACAGCCAGTGAAAGTGCAGGGCGCCAAATTCAAAACAACAGAAATCTCAAAATTTAAATTCCTCAAACTTAGAAGTATTTTACACAATTTTAAAGATAAACTTGTTGTTAATCCCACCACAGTGTCCGATTTCAAAAAGGCTTCACTAGAAGCACACCAAACGATTATGTTAGGTCTGCACCTAGTCACAGAAAAACACAGCCATTTTTCCAGCCAAAGAGGAGTCACAAAAAGCAGAAATAGAGAGAAAATTCATCACTAACCTTTGATAATCTTCATCAGATGACACTCATAGGACTTCATGTTACACAATACATGTATGTTTTGTTAGATAATGTTCATATTTATATCCAAAAATCTAATTTTACATTGGCGCGTTACGTTCAGTAATGTTTTGCTTCCAAAACATCCAGTGATTTTGCAGAGAGCCACATCATTTTACAGAAATACTCATCATAAATGTTTCTGAAAATACAAGTGTTATGCATGGAACTTTATATAAACTTCTCCTTAATGCAACCGCTGTGTCAGATTTCAAAAAAGCTTTACCGAAAAAGCACACCATGCAATAATCTGAGTACAGCGCTCAGACAACAAAACAAGCCATACAGATATCCGCCATGCTGTGGAGTCAACAGAAGTCAGAAATAGCATTATAAATATTCACTTACCTTTGATGATATTTATCAGAATGCACTCCCAGGAATCCTAGTTCCACAATAAATGTTTGATTTGTTCGATAAAGTCCATCATTTATGTCCAAATACCTCCTTTTTGTTTGTGCGTTTAGTACACAATCCAAGCTCACGAGGCGCGGGCAAGTCCAGGCGAAAGTTCAGCCGAAAAGTCATATTACAGTTCGTAGAAACATGTCAAACGAAGTATAGAATCAACCTTTAGGATGTTTTTAACATAAATCTTCAATATGTTCCAACCAGAGAATTCCTTTGTCTGTAGAAATGCAATGGAACGCAAGCTAACTCTCACGTGAGAACGCGTGATCAGCTCATGCCACTCTGGCAGAGCCCTGACTCATTCAGCTCTCATTCCCCCCTCCTTCACAGTAGAAGCATCAAACAACGTTTTAAAGACTATTGACATCTAGTGGAAGCCTTAGGAAGTGCAATATGACCCCATAGACACATCCTGACTGATATTCGATAGGCAATGACTTGAAAAACTACAAACCTCAGATTTCCCACTTCCTGGTTGGATTCTTTCTCAGGTTTTTGCCTGCCATTTGTGTTCTGTTATACTCACAGACATCATTCAAACAGTTGTAGAAACTTCAGAGTGTTGTCTATCCAAATATACTAATACTATGCATATATTAGAAACTGGGCCTGAGTAGCAGGTAGTTTACTCTGGGCACCTTGTTCATCCAAGCTACTCAATACTGCCCCCAGCCATAAGAAGTTAATGTAATTGTCAATAAAAGCCTTTGACACTTATGAAATGCTTATGAATTATACGTCAGTATTCCATAGTGACATCTGGCAAAAATATCTAAAGACACTGAAGCAGCAAATGTTGTGAAAATTTACATTTGTGTCATTCTCAAAACTTTTTGCTATGACTACACAGTGGATTCTAAAGACCTTGCACACTAATGAGATGCTATTGAGCCCACACTACTACACTGTCTGAGCCAATGACTACATGCTTTCTGGTAAGTTTTGATTACAATACTGGGTGGGGTGAATATATTTTATATGACATACATTATTTGTTTTATTAACTTCTTGAGTGTAGGGGGCAGGATTTTTGTTTTTGGCTAAAAAACGTACCCATTTGAAACTGCCTATTTCTCAGGCCCAGAAACTAGAATATGCATATAATTGTCCGATTAGGATAGAAAACACTCTAAAGTTTCCAAAACTGTCAAAATATTGTCTGTGAGTATAACAGAACTGATATTGCAGGTGAAAACCTGAGTAAAATCAAACCAGGAAGTGCTGTTTTTCCTGAAAGCTCTCTGTTTCCATTGGATGCCTTGTCTCCATTTAAAGGGATATCAACCAGATTCCTTTTCCTATGGCTTCCCCAAGGTGTCAACAGTCTTTAGACATATTTTCAGGCTCTTATTTTGAAAAATGAGAAATGAGAAAGATAACATTGCGTCAGTGGATAGCTGGGTGTTCGCAGAGTTTTGCTTGCGCAACAGAGTGGGGCAGCCATTGTCTCTCCCTCTCCTATTGAAAAAGCGACAGTCCCGGTTGATATATTATCGATTATATATTTTAAAAACAACCTGAGGATTGATTGTAAAAAACTTTGTTTCTGTGGACTTTACGGATACTATTTGGAATTTTCGCTTGTGATGCCGTGACTGCTCGAGCCTGTGGATTTCTGAACATAACGCGCCAAACAAATGGAGGTATTTTGGATATGAAAATAATCTTTATGGAACAAAAGGAACATTTATTGTGTAACTGGGAGTCTCGTGAGTGCAAACACCCGAAGATCGTCAAAGGTCAACAAACAGATTACCGACCATTTCGAATCTCACCATACCCTCTCTGCTATGCAATCTGGTTTCAGAGCTGGTCATGGGTGCACCTCAGCCACGCTCAATGTCCTAAACGATATCTTAACCACCATCGATAAGAAACATTACTGTGCAGCCGTATTCATTGATCTGGCCAAGGCTTTCGACTCTGTCAATCACCACATCCTCATCGGCAGACTCGACAGCCTTGGTTTCTCAAAAGATTGCCTCGACCTGGTTCACCAACTACTTCTCTGATAGAGTTCAGTGTGTCAAATCGGAGGGTCTGCTGTTCGGACCTCTGGCAATCTCTATGAGTGTGCCACAGGGTTCAATTCTTGGACCGACTCTCTTCTCTGTATACATCAATGATGTCGCTCTTGCTGCTGGTGAGTCTCTGATCCACCTCTACTCAGACGACACCATTCTGTATACTTCTGGCCCTCCTTTGGACACTGTGTTAACAACCCTCCAGGCAAGCTTCAATGCCATACAACTCTCCTTCCGTGGCCTCCAATTGCTCTTAAATACAAGTAAAACTAAATGCATGCTCTTCAACCGATCACTGCCTTCACCTGCCCGCCTGTCCAACATCACTACTCTGGATGGCTCTGACTTAGAATACGTGGACAACTACAAATACCTAGGTGTCTGGTTAGACTGTAAACTCTCCTTCCAGACCCACATCAAACATCTCCAATCCAAAGTTAAATCTAGAATTTGCTTCCTATTTCGCAACAAAGCATCCTTCACTCATGCTGCCAAACATACCCTTGTAAAACTGACCATCCTACCAATCCTCGACTTCGGCGATGTCATTTACAAAATAGCCTCCAATACCCTACTCAACAAATTGGATGCAGTCTATCACAGTGCCAAGCACCAAGCTTTCAGAGTAGCTCACAGATTACTGCACCTGTACATAGCCCACCTATAATTTAGCCCAAACAACTACCTCTTTCCCTACTGTATTTATTTTATTCATTTATTTTATTTTGCTCCTTTGCAGCCCGATATTTTAATTTCTACTTTGCACATACTTCCACTGCAAATCTACCATTCCAGTGTTTTACTTGCTATATTGTATTTACTTTGCCACCATGGCCTTTTTTTGCCTTTACCTCCCTTATCTCACCTCATTTGCTCACATCGTATATAGACTTGTTTCTACTGTATTATTGACTGTATGTTTGTTTTACTCCATGTGTAACTCTGTGTCATTGTATGTGTCGAACTGCTTTGCTTTATCTTGGCCAGGTCGCAATTGTAAATGAGAACTTGTTCTCAACTAGCCTACCTGGTTAAATAAAGGTGAAAAAAAGGTAAGCGATTTAATCTATTGCTTTTCTGACTTTCGTGACCAATCTACTTGGCTGCTAGTGTTTGTAATATTTTGTCTACTGAGAGAGATGTTCTTACATAAACGCTTGTTATGCTTTCGTCGAAAAGCTGTATTGAAATCTGACACGCCAGGTGGATTAACAAAAAGCTAAGCTGTGCTTTGCTATATTGCACTTGTGATTTCATGAAAATGAAATATTTTTAGTAATTCATTTGTATTTGGTGCGCTGCAATTCAGCGGGTGTTTATGAAAACGATCCCGCTAAAGGGATGGGTGCGCCAAGAAGTTAACTAGTAAATAGTAGCCTACAGCAAGTGTATTTAAATAATTTTTAACTTAACAATTTCTGCTTGTTAGTTTTTGCCACCATGTGGGATTTAGCTTGCTTGAGCCTGCTAACTGAGAAGTGTTAATTCACCTGTTTCCATACATGTTTAATTTTTTAACATTTTATCTTACAGTTGTTTAACTGCTTAAATATTTATCTGTACATGGAATTATATTTGGGTTTCTTTTACAATTTTTTTTCTAATCTTTACAGGCAAATGCCACCGTCACTATCTGATGTGTGTAGACATTTCACTGCAGCTAATTTTGAAGGAAAAGCTATGTACATTTGCAAATGCTGTGCCAAATCATATGTGAAGAATGCAACAAAGATGCAGAATCATCTGTCCAAGTGCATAAAGTTCCCTAAGTGCTCACAACAAGCAACCTCTGACAAAAGTCCCTCTATCTCTATTAGAGGTTGACTGATTATGATTTTTCAACACCGATACCGATTATTGGAGGACCAAAAAAGCCACTACCGATTTAATTGGCGATTTTAAAAAAAAAGAAGAAGTATTTGTAATAATGACAATTACAACAATACTGAATGAACACTTATTTGAACATAAAATAATACATCAATAAAATCAATTTAGCCTCAAATAAATAATGAAACATGTTCCATTTGGTTTAAATAATGCAAAAACAAAGTGTTGGAGAAGAAAGTAAAAGTGCAATATGTGTAATGTAAGAAAGCTAACGTTTAAGTTCCTTGCTCAGAACATGAGAACATATGAAAGCTGGTGGTTCCTATTAACATGAATCTTCAATATTCCCAGGTAAGAAGTTTTAGGTTGTAGTTATTATAGGAATTATAGGACTATTTCCCTCTATACCATTTGTATTTCATTAACCTTTGACTATTGGATGTTCTTATGGGCACTTTAGTATTGCGTAACAGTATAGCTTCCATCCCTCTCCTTGCTCCTCCCTGGGCTCGAACCCTGGGCTCGAACCAGGGACACAACTAAAACGGCCACCCTCGAAGCAGCGTTACCCATGCAGAGCAAGGGAAACAACCACCCCAAGGCTCAGAGTGAGTGACATTTCACTTCGGTTACACCAGCCTCATCTCGGGAGTTGATAGGCTTGAAGTCATAAACAGCGCAATGCTTGACGCACAACGAAGAGCTGCTGGCAAAACGCACGAAAGTGCTGTTTGAATGAATGTTTACGCGACTGCTTCTGCCTACCACCGCTCAGTCAGATACTTAGATATTTGTATGCTTTTATGCGCAGTCAGATTATACGCAACGCAGGACACGCTAGATAATATCTAGTAATATCATCAACCATGTGTAGTTAACTAGTGATTATGATTGATTGATTGTTTTTTATAAGATAAGTTTAATGCTAGCTAGCAACTTACCTTGGCTTACTGCATTCGCGTAACAGGCAGTCAATCTCCTTGTGGAGTGCAACGAGAGAGAGGCAGGTCATTATTGCGTTGGACTAGTTAACTGTAAGGTTGCAAGATTGGATCCGCCGAGCCGACAAGGTGAAAATCGTCGTTCGGCCCCTGAACGAGGCAGTTAACCCAACGTTCCTAGGCCGTCATTGAAAATAAGAATGTATTCTTAACTGACTTGCCTAGTTAAATAAAGATAAAATAAATATAAAAAATAACAAAATAACAACAATACCGATTCCCGATTGTTATGAAAACTTGAAATCGCCCATTCTGATTAATCGGTCGACCTCTAATCTCTATGCGAGGTCAAAATTATGAATCAGACACCTTATCAATAGCAACAGCTCATGGTCCTCCTGGAATCAGAAGTTATTTTTTTACTCAATGGAGGAACGTAGTCAGATAAATGCTGATTAATGTCTTGCTCGAGCTGTGTATGCAACTGGTTCACCTCTGATGCTCACAGACAATGTGTATTGGAAGAGATTTCTGAATGTTCTTCGCCCAGCATACACCCCTCCAACCAGACATGCTTTACCTACTCATTTTCTGGATGCAACAAAGTTCAAGTGAAGCTCAAGCAAATCATAGAGAAAGCAGACTGTATTGCAATCATCTCTGCTGGATGGTCGAATTTTCATGGGCAAGGAATAATTAACTACATAATCTCCACCCCTCAACCAGTATTCTACAAGAGCACAGCCACACCGGTCTCTATATTGCAGATGAGCTGAAGGCAGTCGTCAATGACCACAGAAGGTATTTTCACTGGTGACAGACAATGCTGCAAACATGAAGGCTGCTTGGTCTAAAGTGGAGGAGTCCTACCCTCACATCACACCCATTGGCTGTGCTGCTCATTCATTTATTCTGCTCCTCAAGGACATCATGGCACTGAAAACAATGGATACACTCTACAAGAGAGCCAAGGAAATGGTTAGGTGTGTGAAGGGTCATCAAGTTATAGCAGCAATCTACCTCACCAAGCAAAGTGAGAAGAATAAAAGCACCACATTGAAGCTGCCCAGCAACACCCGTTGGGGTGGTGTTGTCATGTTTGACAGTCTCTTGGAGGGGAAGGAGTCTCTCCAAGAAATGGCCATATCACAGTCTGCCAATATGGACAGCCCCATCAAGAGGATTCTCCTGGATGATGTATTTTCGGAGAGAGTGGTAAGCAGCCTGAAAATCCTGAAACCTATAGAAATAGCCATTTTACGGATTGAGAGAGGCCATCCTGTCTGATGTTCAGACTCTGCTTGCAGATGTAAGAAATCCGTACTTCCCTGCCCACTTCACTGTTGCTCCAAGCGGAAATACATTAAAAAGCGTGAAAACTTCTGCCTGAAGCCCATACACGCCGCAGCGTGTTGGACCCCAAGTATGCTGGCAAGATCATCCTGTCTGGTGCAGAGATTAACAAGACCTATGGTGTCATCACTACCGTGTCTCACCACCTTGGCCAGGATGAGGACAAGGTTATTGGCAGTCTGGCGAAGTACACTTCCAAGCAAGGGCTTTGGGATGGAGTTGCAATATGGCAGTCGTGCCAACATATCTCATCAGCCAAGGGACTTTGTGGATCTGAGGTGCTTCCCCTGTTGCCTTCATCCTCCAAATCCCACCAACATCAGCCACCTCAGAGCACAACTGGTCCTTGTTTGGGAACACACACTCCAAAGCACGCAACAGGCTGACCAATACAAGGGTTGAAAAATTTGTGGTCATCTGGACAAATTTGAGTCTTTTTGAGCCTGTCAACGAGTGAAAGTGACAGTGACGATGAGGCCTCAGAGTCTGATGTTCAAGAGGTGGACATTGAGGAGGTCCAGGGAGAAGACATGGAAGCCTGAGAGGAAGACAACCAAAGCTTTAGTTTCTAGACTATAATTTTACAGATGTATGTTGAAAACATTTTTGGGAGATGCGATTGATCATTGGGGATCATTCAATGTTCCCTTTCTTTTGTTGTTCAGCGAGATCATCCCATGTGAAGAGTCAACTAATTTCATTAAAGTTAATTTCGTAACTAAAAAATATTTTTTTTATTGGAAGGATTTAATCATTTGCAATTATGTCTACTTATGATAAGGTAAAGGTTTATGTTTCTGTCTCCATATGATATGGTCAATTTATCCAATGCAAAAAACATCTACATTTAAATGGTGGTCATATTAATTTGTACATATTTCCGTTAATTCCCATATATTCCCGTTAATTCCCACGGAAAGTTTCCACCTCTGAATATTCCCCAAAATGTGCAACTCTAGTTGTTAATTTATTTCAGAAAGCGATAAAATGCTCACTATGAGAGTGCTTACCAGTTCTGCTGGTGTCAACATTATTTTTGGCCAACGGTGAGGTAGGGGGATTAGTATGTCTCTACTAGCTAACAATAAGAGAAGTGTATGTGTTGGTTCTTCTATCCTTATGGGGACCTAAAATTCCCAAACGTCCCTACAAGGATAGTAAAACAAGGAAACGTCTCCCTTGTGGGGACATTTCCCACGTACCCTTGAGTACAAAGGTTATTTTAAGCTTAGGGGTTAGGTTTAGGGTTACAATTGGGGTTAGAATTAGGGTAAGGGTTTAGTGGTTAGGTTTAGTTTTTTGGTTTGAAATGGAAATACATTTTATGTCCCCATGAGGATAGAAGAACAAAACAGTGTAGCTAATGGAGGCATGGCACAAAGCCAAAACAAACATACTACACAACAACATAGTGGCTCAATGTTCTATAGTTGCCTCATCTACAGAGAGGCCTCCGCAACAGCCTCAACAAGTCAGTGTTCTACAGGTTAGGCCACCACAACAGCCTAAACAAGTCAGTGTTCTACAGGGAGCCCTCCACAACAGCCTCAACAAGTCAGTGTTCTACAGGTTAGGCCACCACAACAGCCTAAACAAGTCAGTGTTCTACAGGGAGCCCTCCACAACAGCCTCAACAAGTCAGTGTTCTACAGGTTAGGCCACCACAACAGCCTAAACAAGTCAGTGTTCTACAGGGAGCCCTCCACAACAGCCTCAACAAGTCAGTGTTCTACAGGTTAGGCCACCACAACAGCCTCAACAAGTCAGTGTTCTCAGCTGAACTCTGGCTACAATAGAAGTTAAAATGTACTTTTAACTCAAAAAATTATTTAGAAATCTACATTGTCTCTTAGGTTGCCCAGCCTAATCTGGGGAATGGGTTTTAGTTCGAGACAAGAAACCATTCTATTAAACAGAGTAACATGGATGGTGATATCATGGTGATACCAGCCTTCATAGCCAGTCTTTCTCTTTCAGACAGGCAGCAGCCATCATTCTGTCCAGTGGTGGGATTCAGCTGATCAGGCTGCAGCCCCTGGGGGTTTCCTTGCCCAGGAGAGATGCCCTTCAGGCTGGCTGCAGGAGACCTTGAAGTGGGGTGTACATATGGCATGGGTGGTGGTGTGGAGCCGGAGCAGAGGAAGTAGATCAATCCATTTTCCGCCGTGACTAAGAGAGCTGAGGTGGAAGGAATGTTCAGAGTTCACCTCAGGACACACAGAGAAAAGGAGACGATGGAGAGAGGATATTGTGAAATGAAGGAGCTCTCGGTTTGTGTGTGCAGCCTATCCTTCAGTCTTTCAGCAGTGTACCAAGATATCCTTCAGTCTTTCAGTAGTGTACCAAGATATCCTTCAGTCTTTCAATAGTGTACCAAGATATCCTTCAGTCTTTCAGTAGTGTACCAAGATATCCTTCAGTCTTTCAATAGTGTACCAAGATATCCTTCAGTCTTTCAATAGTGCACCAAGATATCCTTCAGTCTTTCAATAGTGTACCAAGATATCCTTCAGTCTTTCAATAGTGTACCAATATATCCTTCAGTCTTTCAGTAGTGTACCAAGATATCCTTCAGTCTTTCAGTAGCGTACCAAGATATCCTTCAGTCTTTCTCTTTCAGACAGGCAGCAGCCATCATTCTGTCCAGTGGTGGGATTCAGCTGATCAGGCTGCAGCCCCCTGGGGGTTTCCTTGCCCAGGAGAGATGCCCTTCAGGCTGGCTGCAGGAGACCTTGAAGTGGGGTGTACATATGGCATGGGTGGTGGTGTGGAGCCGGAGCAGAGGAAGTAGATCAATCCATTTTCAGCCGTGACTAAGAGAGCTGAGGTGGAAGGAATGTTCAGAGTTCACCTCAGGACACACAGAGAAAAGGAGACGATGGAGAGAGGATATTGTGAAATGAAGGAGCTCTCGGTTTGTGTGTGCAGCCTATCCTTCAGTCTTTCAGCAGTGTACCAAGATATCCTTCAGTCTTTCAGTAGTGTACCAAGATATCCTTCAGTCTTTCAGTAGTGTACCAAGATATCCTTCAGTCTTTCAGCAGTGTACCAATATATCCTTCAGTCTTTCAATAGTGTACCAAGATATCCTTCAGTCTTTCAGTAGTGTACCAATATATCCTTCAGTCTTTCAATAGTGTACCAATATATCCTTCAGTCTTTCAGTAGTGTACCAAGATATCCTTCAGTCTTTCAGTAGTGTACCAATATATCCTTCAGTCTTTCAATAGTGTACCAAGATATCCTTCAGTCTTTCAATAGTGTACCAAGATATCCTTCAGTCTTTCTGTAGTTTACCAAGCTCCCTAGTAGCTCAGTGGTCTAAGGCACTGCATCTTAGTGCAAGAGATGTCACTACAGTCCCTGGTTCAAATCCAGGCTCTATCACATCCAGCTGTGATTTGGAATCCCTAGGGCAGTGGGCCCAGTGTCGTCCGGGTTTAGCTGTCATTGAAAATAAGAATTTGTTCTTAACTGACTTGCCTAGTTAAATAAAGGTTCAATTTAAAAAAGTATTTTGGTAATGTCTATCCTTCAGTAGTACCAAGCTATCTTTCTGTAGTGTAGTAGGCTATCCTTCAGTAGTACCAAGCTATCTTTCTGTAGTGTAGTAGGCTATCCTTCAGTCTTTCTGTAGTGTAGTAGGCTATCCTTCAGTTTTTCTGTAGTGTAGTAGGCTATCCTTCAGTTTTTCTGTAGTGTAGTAGGCTATCCTTCAGTATTTCTGTAGTGTAGTAGACTATCCTTCAGTCTTTCTGTAGTGTAGTAGGCTATCCTTCAGTATTTCTGTAGTGTAGTAGACTATCCTTCAGTCTTTCTGTAGTGTAGTAGGCTATCCTTCAGTTTTTCTGTAGTGTAGTAGGCTATCCTTCAGTCTTTCTGTAGTGTAGTAGGCTATCCTTCAGTTTTCCTGTAGTGTAGTAGGCTATCCTTCAGTTTTTCTGTAGTGTAGTAGGCAAACCTTCAGTTTTTCTGTAGTGTAGTAGGCGAACCTTCAGTACGGTATTTCAGTAGCCACTGTTGCAGTTTGAGTGTGTCCAGTCCACTATGTGGCTGAATAAGTCCATGGTTTCAATGTATTTCGATATGATTGTAGTTGAGGGTGTAGCCTACACATTTTTGGATGTATTCTCGGCCTATTGAAAATACTCTTTTCATTTCATGATCCCCAACCACTTTGAGCAGACAAAAGCATGCCAATGGCATTACAACGTACTCAGTGCAACTTGATTCCCTTTGAATCAGAGTGAAGGGTCTTTGGGTTCGGCCAGACCCTGAAAGAAAGAGGGAGAGATGAGAGGTGAGGTAAACCTAGTTTGTTCTAACTCTAACAATGACTACCCTGATGTCCGTGCATGAAGCCCTGTGATGCACTGCAACCAAAGATGGAAAACATGGGTTTGAATACTGGCTTTTGTCTCCGCAGGCATTTTTTTAAAGTGAGGTCAGTCTTGCTCTATTTCTGGGAAGTTATTGCTTGGGTCTAATGCCGGGAATTGAGTTATGGCTGAATTCCCTGCAGGCAATTCAATAGGGAAGAGGAAAAAAACAATGCCTATTATCATCAGCAATTGGGAAAACCTGTAATGGGAAAGTCACAAAGTATGGAAGAAACAGCTCTGGGAGAAATGGTGTGGTTTCTGTGGTTGTTGAACTTGACCAACAGCTGTTAGCCCCTACTGTTCACTAAGCTAAAGTCTACCAGTACATTGAGTTGGGTCTCTGGGATTAAATTGGTCTGTTGTATTGAAATGAATTGAAACCTTATCAGGTTCCCCTTATCATGTTTTTTTATCTAGTTGATGTGAATATGATTTCTGTCCCCTGAGAATTCATTATCATCCGTGTTTAACATTTAGCGCCGGCTGTTGGCCGTAATCAGCCGGTTACAGAATCATTTTCAGCCGGCTACATTTTCCACTCCACATTAACTAGGCTATTTTTTTATTTAAAAGTTCAAATTCACTAGTCCGTCGAGCCCATTTCCCGCTAGAATGACCGATCTGCATCGATCTGCATCTGCTAGCAATCCCATTGATAGG
Organism: Oncorhynchus kisutch; assembly: GCF_002021735.2. Lineage (NCBI taxonomy): Eukaryota > Metazoa > Chordata > Actinopteri > Salmoniformes > Salmonidae > Oncorhynchus > Oncorhynchus kisutch. The sequence goes on from NC_034199.2 coordinate 42,704,285, forward strand.
AGAGGCGCCTGCCTGTCAGTCACAAAGTGAGCGATGGACCGTAACGGAAATCGCACTACAAACTATCACCCTCAGGCACTTAAGGAAATCATGAATGTCATGGATATATTGGAATTAGTGGATATATAGAGACTTAAATACCCTGACCTAGTGAGATATACATGGCGGAGGCTTAATCAAGCTAGTCATCTTGATGACATAAGAAAGTAATTCTCTCTGGCACCAAAAGTTTAAAAAGTGTTGATAGGGGACAGAATGCGGTCGTACCATCACGTAATTTAAATATATATATTACTCTTACAGAATTTCCACGTGGGCGAGGATACTCACAATTTTATCAAAGCCTACTGGATGATACATGTTTTTTTTTAACTAGGACAGAATAATTTCCAACTGACAAGGTTCCACATAACATAGGTACAGCAGATCCCGTTATTGTATGGGACACTTTTAAATGTGCCTTTAGCAGCCATGCCATTCAGTACTCCTCTATAAAACAAAGGCAATTTAGGTCAAGAGTCCATATTAACAAAATAAATTGGGACAGTGTTCTAGGACTAATAGTACAGATAGATAGCAATAAAAACTGTACCATAGAGGCACAGAATAAGTTTGAGGAAAAAAGAAAGGGAGGAACTTATTCAAGAAAGATCCAGTGTAATATATTATAAAAAATTAAGCGAACTGGATGGAATATGGGGGAAAATGCACCAAATTATTTTTCAATCTTCAACAGACATGCTACCAAAAAATGTATTGAAACTTGTCACAAATGATGGTCACTCATGATTCACCGAACAATATTTTGAAAGAGGAAGTAAAGTACTTTAAGAATATGTTTTCGTTTCAGGGTCCTCTATCTCCACTAACCGAAGCTAATTGTATGGATTTGTTTTCCTATTAATAATGTCAAATTAAAATTTGTACAGACAGACTCATGTGAAGGCCAAATTACAGAGGAGGACCTTCTTGATGCAATTAAAGCCTTTAAGTCCGGGAAAACTCATGGACTGGATGGCATACCAGTGGAGGAATACCAAACTTTTTTTTATATACTCAGAGGACCATTATTAGCACGTTTTAACCACTCCTATATAAATGGTAGATTATCGGACACGCAACAAGACGGTCTGATATCATTATTACTGAAGCGGGATCCAAGTGGTATATATAAAGATCCAGTCCATTTAAAAAATTGGAGGCCTCTTACACTTCAGTGCTGTGATGCAAAAATCCTAGCAAAATGCTTGCGCATAGAATTAAAAAGATTTTGTCAGATATTATTCATCCTAATCAGACAGGTTTTTTTTACATGGACAATACATTGTAATTAATATAAGACAAGTACTGGAAACAATAGAATACCATGAAATATCGGGGAAACCAGGCCTGGTTTTCATAGCTGATTTTGAAAAGGCTTTTGTTAAAGTTCGACTGGAGTTTATATATACATGCCTGGAATATTTAAACTTTGGAGAATCTCTATAAAATGGGTTAAAGTTATGTATCGTAACCCTAGGTGTAAATAAGGGCTACACCTCAGAAAGTTTTAAACTGTCAAGATGAGTAAAACAAGGTTGTCCACAATCGGCATATCTATTTATTATTACCATTGAAATGTTAGCTGTTAAAATTAGATCCAACAATAATATTAAGGGATTAGAAATCCGTGGCTTAAAAACAAATGTGTCGTTGTACGCTGATGATTCATGTTTTCTTTTAAAACCACAATTTGAATCCCTCTACAGCCTCATAGAGGATCTAGATACTTTTTCTAATCTCTCTGGATTAAAACCAAATGATGATAAGTGTACTATATTATATATTGTATCACAAAAAAAGACAACTTTTACATTACCGTGTAGTTTACCAATAAAATGGTCTGACGGGGATATGGACATATTCGGTATACATGTCCTGAAAGAAAGAACTTCTCTTTTTTATAGAAAGTTAGCAAAAATAGATAAGATCTTGCTACCATGGAAAGGAAAATACCTGTCTATTTGTGGAAAAATCACCCAGATTTAACTCTTTAGTCATATCACAGTTTACCTATTTGCTTATGGTGTTGCCTACACCTAGAGACCTGTGTTTTAAATTATATTAACAAAAAAATTATAATTTTATTAAAATTGCCTATTTATATAAGGAATATGAATTCGGAGGGCAGAAACGATTAAATATTAAAGCATTAGACCTCTCACTAAAGGCATCAGTCATACAAAAGTAAGAATGTCTCACCCCATGTTCAAGAATGGCTTTATTCCCTTTTTTTCAGATTACAACGGCTCACTTTCGGCTATTTGAAAACGTAATAATCTCCAAAATATCATCATTTTTTAAACAAGCCATAGAAAGTTGGTTGCAATTCCATTTTAATCCATCTGAAAAGACGGAACAAATAATACAACAAATGTTGTGGTTAAACTGAAATATACTAATTAATAAAAAATATATATATTTTCCAATAAAATACCATGTGGTCAAGCTGCTCCCACAACAGCTCAATTGGGTTGAGATCCGGTGACTGTGCTGGCTACTCCATTATAGACAGAAGCTGACTGCTTCTTCCCTAAATAGGACTAGCATAGTTTGGAGCTGTGCTTTGGGTCATTGTCCTGTTGTAGGAGGAAATTGGCTCCAATTAAGCACCATCCATAGGGTATGGCATGGTGTTGCAAAATGGAGTGATTGCCTTCCTTCTCCAAGATTCCTTTTACCCTGTACAAATCTCCCACTTTACCACCACCAAAGCACCCCCAGACCATCACATTGCCTCCACCATGCTTGACAGATGGTGTCAAGCACTCCTCCAGCATATTTTCATTTCTTCTGCATCTCACGAATGTTCTTCTTCGTGATCCAACACCTCAAGATTGGTCTGTCCAGTGTCTGTGTTCTTTTGCACATCTTAATCTTTTCATTTTATTGACCAGTAGAAGGTATGGCTTTTTCTTTGCAACTCTGCCTAAAAGGCCAGCATCCCGGACTCGCCTCTTCATTGTTGACGTTGAGACTGGTGATTTGCGTGTACTATTTAATGAAGCTGCCAGTTGAGGACTTGTGAGGCATCTGTTTCTCAAACTAGACACTCTAATGTACTTGTCGTCTTGCTCAGTTCTGCACCGGGGCCTCCCACTCCTCTTTCTGTTCTGGTTATAGCCAGTTTACGCAGTTCTCTGAAGGGTGTAGTACACAGCGTTGTACGAGATCTTCAGTTTCTTTGCAATTTCTCGCATGGAATAGCCTTAATTTCTCAGAACAAGAATAGACTGGCGAGTTTCAGAAGAATGGTCTTTGTTTCTGATCATTTTGAGCCAGTACTTGAACCCACAAATGCTGATGCTCCAGATACTCAACTAGTCTAAAGAAGCCTGTTGTATTGCCTCTCAATAGTTTTCAGCTGCGCTAACATACTGTAAGTGCAATTCCTCAACAATATCTTAAGATTTCATGATTTTCTTACAGACTTCTTAAATTTCTTCTTACAAACTTCTTAAATATCTTCTTAAGATGGTTGTCGCTAGGTAGCCAATTTAGCTAGCTATCTAGCTATTAATGGAAATCATGTTAGCATATTTCATACTGAGATTATTGTTCAAAAACATGTTCTTGGGTTTCAAATAATCAATATTAAAAATGTGAGTGAATTAAATGTTAAATTGCTTTTATTAGCTTATTCTCTCACTGCCCTGAGTTTAAGACAAGAGCTTTATTTTATTTTTGCTTAAGGAGAAACATAAGAAATAACACTAACATTTCCAAAAACCTTTGTAAGGAATAGCAACTTTGCTGAACTTTCTTCATAAGTCGATAGTGAAGGAAAAAAATTGCCTTGAGAATACATTTATTCTTAAGAAGATTTTGTGAATTTTGGCCCTGGACTAGAGTTTACTAGGCTGGTTAACTAGGTAGCTAATGCTGGCTAGCTAGCTAGCACAGAGTTTGTAACATGCTAACAATAGCATGCTAACGATAGCTAGCTAATGACCACATAGAACAATGACGGTTAGTTGTAAAAAAAATATTTGTAATAACGATACTCCATAATCGTAGGTTCCCAAAATCAAACAAATGGTACTGAACTCATGACAAAATAATGTTTTGAAATTATAGTGGCTTTATATATATATATTTTGCTTAGTGACGTTTGTGAATATCATATTTTGGGCTTTTATGTATCTTGTCTGGTTTCGGCATGAGAAAATGATTGAAGTCCCAAATTCTCACAAGATACTGTGAGAATTTGCACACTCACGGATATGGAGCCTCAGACATGAAATATCCAGTCACGGATTAGGAGCCACTCCCTTCCCAAAAACCTTCTCAATTATATGTTAACTAGCCTATGCTTACCTGGCAGAATGATATTATAATTATTTTGAATCAATCCAGTGGATATTTGTTTTGCAAGCTCTACCATCACGTATGCTACATAAACACAGCTAAACAACAGGCTCTTGCTAGGTGTGCACTTAAATTAAAGAATAGCTACACCCAAAAATCTAAATTTCCCAGACTTCAAAAGTGGTCTCCTGATGTGGTTTAAGTATTGTTGTGAACTTAGAACATCCAATGTAGTTGTTTTTCATATTTAAAAAGTGTGATTTTGAGAGTCAAAACCTGGGAAAAACTGGAAAAACAAAACTTTAATAATGTGGGCTATTAACGTAATTTTTCTGTTTGAATAAAATACATAATTTTGAAGAACAAACATCATTGTGGCATCTCATATCTTGCTGTAAAACTGTAAATAAGACTAATCCCAAGACAGGTTAAATGTTAAAAAGGTTTAATGTTCTCTTAGATAAAAGTCCTGATCATATAGGCATATCTAAAACAACTAACAATATTTTTTTAAATTGTAAAGTCACATGTAAAGTCACATCTTTCTCAATAAACTCATTAAAGTATTCAATCATATAGCTGTGTATTTCTGATAGTCAAGTCATTAGAATGTACCAGAGGACACCAAAATAGTGCTCTTTTGGCAAAGAAATAACGAACCCATACCCTCATCCATATTGACGGAGCCGTGGTGGAGCTTCAAGTTATTCGGTGTCCACATAACTGAGGACTTAACCTGGTCCTCTCACACCAGCACAGTTGTGAAGACGGCACTCTTCCCCCTCAGGAGGCTGACATGATTTGGCTCCTCAGATCCTCAGGAACTTTTACAGTTGCACCATCGAGAGCATACTGACTGGTTGTATCACCGTCTGGTATGGCAACTGCACCGACCTCGACCGGAAGGCCCTTCACAGGGTGGTGCAGATGCCCCAGCGCATCACTGGGGAACAGCTCCCAGCAAACCAGGACGTACATCCCAGGCGGCTTTTGATAAAGGCCCGAAAAATGTCCAAAGACTCCAGCTACCCAAGACATGGACTGTTCTCCATGCTCCCGTCCGGGAGCCGGAACCATTCATCAAGGCTCAGACCAACAGACTCCTAAACAGCTTCTGTCCCATGGCCATAAGATTGTTAAATAGCTAACAGGTACTGCTCTCCCTCTCCTACAAACTGTCCATACGGACTCTATGCCCATCCATGGGTCTCTACACACACACACACACACACACACACACACACACACACACACACACACACACACACACACACACACACACACTTTATCTGTCACTCTTACTCACATGCAAACACAAATTTCTCATGCACACACTCACATACACCCTCACTCATACACTCATTACTGACCACACACACTTATACCACCTCACATCTACGCTGCTGTTATACTGATTGATGATTAGATGTATTAATAGCATTACACTGATGTTCATTGATTATTGTTTGCCATTACCATTAGTAGCTAATATTTATCCTGCTACCGGTCACCATTACTCATATTTTTATGTATAAACACACCTCAACCACTCCAGTACCCCTGCACATTGAAAAAAGTACTGACACGGACCTGTATATACTTGTATTCTTGTGTTTCTTCAGCTTATAGCGTACTTGTTGTGTGTTTTTTATTTTAATTATCTTTTCTATTATTATTTTATAGTTATTACTATCACAGTAGTGTAGGGAAAGAGCTCTCAAGGTTAACATTTTCACTATACTGTTTTACAGCTGTTGTATCCTGTGCATGTTGCTATTAAACTTAAACTTAAAACTTTGGAACAGATGCCATTTAAACAATGCCCTTGAGATAAATAGCAGCTGCCAGTCCCCCAACCCTTAACCCACATTTGAAAAAGTGAAATGGTGTATTGAAGTCGTGCACTTTAGTTCAGAAATGAGCCTGGGTTCTGTTCTTGCTCAAGCGGGTGCGAGGGGAGTTAGAGCCTCCGGACTACAGTCCCAGCAAGCTTGGCTTAAGCCTGAGCACGTGTGTCTGATTTGCAGTTAATGGCATGTGTCTGCAAGAGACTCATAAACTTGACTTTGGCCTTCAACAAGAGTTTGTCCCAAGACATTATCACCAAGTTGCCTGTGAAGTGAAATACCACAGGGAGCAAAACAAAACAAAGACCTCTGATAGCCTCCGTTGTGCCTGACAGTACTCGGTTTTGACAGTGAACATTTACAAAGGAGCATTGTGTTTATTCTATAGATGTGAACGTTTACAGACATTATTTGTTGACATTAACAGATGTCCATTTTATTTCCATATTTTTTCACTATACAGGCTTTTTGTATTGCAGAAAGTTTAGTCTTGGAGAAACTGTAGAGAGGAGTGATGTACAGTATATGCCAGCAGCCGGACTGTAGCCCTTTGCTCCTCAAAGCAGGAAATCCCTCTGGCCTCAGATGCTGCGACTGCCTCCACTGATTCCTATCTCCTTTGGCTAATAATGTACACTGCTCAAAAAAATAAATGGAACACTAAAATAACACATCCTAGATCTGAATGAATGAAATATTCTTATTAAATACTTTTTTCTTTACATAGTTGAATGTGCTGACAACAAAATCACACAAAAATGATCAATGGAAATCAAATTTATCAACCCATGGAGGTCTGGATTTGGAGTCACACTCAAAATTAAAGTGGAAAACCACACTACAGGCTGATCCAACTTTGATGTAATGTCCTTAAAACAAGTCAAAATGAGGCTCAGTAGTGTGTGTTGCCTCCACTTGCCTGTATGACCTCCCTACAACGCCTGGGCATGCTCCTGATGAGGTGGCGGATGGTCTCCTGAGGGATCTCCTCCCAGACCTGGACAGTCTGTAGTGCAACGTGGCGTTGGTGGATGGAGTGAGACATGATGTCCCAGATGTGCTCAATTGGATTCAGGTCTGGGGAACGGGCGGGCCAGTCCATAGCATCAATGCCTTCCTCTTGCAGGAACTGCTGACACACTCCAGCCACATGAGGTCTAGCATTATCTTGTATTAGGAGGAACCCAGGGCCAACCGCACCAGCATATGGTCTCACAAGGGGTCTGAGGATCTCATCTCGGTACCTAATGGCAGTCAGGCTACCTCTGGCGAGCACATGGAGGGCTGTGCGGCCCCCCAAAGAAATGCCACCCCACACCATGACACACCATGCCACCCCACAAGTTCTCCACGGCGTCTCCAGACTGTCACGTCTGTCACATGTGCTCAGTGTGAACCTGCTTTCATCTGTGAAGAGCACAGGGCGCCAGTGGTGAATTTGCCAATCTTGGTGTTCTCTGGCAAATGCTAAACGTCCTGCACGGTGTTGGGCTATAAGCACAACCCCCACCTGTGGACGTCGGGCCCTCATACCACCCTCATGGAGTCTATTTCTGACCATTTCAGCAGACACATGCACATTTGTGGCCTGCTGGAGGTCATTTTGCAGGGCTCTGGCAGTGCTCCTCCTGCTCCTCCTTGCACAAAGGCGGAGGTAGTGGTCCTGCTGCTGGGTTGTTGCCCTCCTACGGCCTCCTCCACGTCTCCTGATGTACTGGCCTGTCTCCTGGTAGGGCCTCCATGCTCTGGACACTACGCTGACAGACACACCAAACCTTCTTGCCACATCTCGCATTGATGTGCCATCCTGGATGAGCTGCACTACCTGAGCCACTTGTGTGGGTTGTAGACTCCGTCTCATGCTACCACTAGAGTGAAAGCACCGCCAGCATTCAAAAGTGACCAAAACAACATCCAGGAAGCATAGGAACTGAGAAGTGGTCTGTGGTCCCCACCTGCAGAACCACTCCTTTATTGGGGGTGTCTTGCTAAATGCCTATAATATCCACCTTTTGTCTATTCCATTTGCACAACAGCATGTGAACTTTATTGTCAATCAGTGTTGCTTCCTAAGTGGACAGTATGATTTCACAGAAGTGTGATTGACTTGGAGTTACATTGTGTTGTTTAAGTGTTCCCTTTATTTTTTTGAGCAGTGTATAATGATTCACCTAGAAAACAGTGTGCTTCACTGTGTTTATTAGTCATGTTTACGAGTTGCCTCGTCTTTCCTGCGTTCAAGCTGGAGTTTCAGTACTGTAAGCGGTGCACCACTATTGCTCACTGGGTTTCGAAACTATTCATGTTTTTATTAGCGTGTGTCATAAACCCAACTCAGAGGAAGCCATGCTCATGAAGGGCCTGCTAGCCAGGGTGACTGAAGTGATTCAGCCTGGGTTCAAATCAAATTTTATTAGTCACATGTGCCAAATTCAACTGTGAAATGCTTACTTACAAGCCCTTAACCAACAATGCAATTTAAAAAATTGAGAGTGGGGGGGTCAATGTAAGTAAATATTCCAGGTGGCCATTTGTTCAGCAGTCTTCTGGCTTGGGGGTAGAAGCTGTTAAGGAGCCTTTTGGACCTAGACTTGGCACTCCGGTACCGCTTGCCGTGTGGTAGCAGAAAGAACAGTCTATGACTTGTGTGACTGGAGTCTGTAGCATGGTTTTAATAACTTCCTGTTCCCGTTTGCTTCTTTCAGTGTTAGGAAATTCTTCCATTGTTACATGATTCATGCTTCTTATTTCAGTGGATGTCACTCTTGCCAGGCGTTACAAGCATTACAAGCTTATGAAATGTAGCTATAATAGCATTAGGTCACAGACCCATATTGTGGCTAAGCTGTCTAAAGTTATGATGTGTCCAGTCTTTGTTGCTGTTGTGTTGTCATCAAATCAAATGTATTTATATAGCCCTTCTTACATCAGCTGTTATCTCAAAGTGCTGTACAGAAACCCAGCCTAAAACCCCAAACAGCAAGCAATGCAGATGTAGAAGCACGGTGGCTAGGAAAAACTCCCTAGAAAGGCCAAAACCTAGGAAGAAACCTAGAGAGGAACCAGGCTATGTGGGGTGGCCAGTCCTCTTCTGGCTGTGCCGGGTGGAGATTATAACAGAACATGGCCAAGATGTTCAAATGTTCATAAATGACCAGCATGGTCGTAATAATCCACCCAGTTTCCCTCCATCAAAATGCATACAAAATGAATCCCAAACATTACTAATAAACTTTTCCAAACAAGTCAAACAATGTTATTAATCAAACATTAGGTACCCTTATACATAAATAAACAATCAAATTTAAGACGGAGAATCGTTATTGTCTTCAACTCGTCACGCCTTCAACCCTTTCAACCCTTCCATCCTTCAACCCTTCATCAACTCTCCCAACTCTTCAACCGATCCTACCCTTCCAATTCTTCCAACCATTCCAAACCTTCCAACCCTTCAACCCTTCCAACGTTCCAACCTTTCAATTCTTCCTATCCTTCCAACTCTTCCACCCTTCACACCTTCCAACCCTTCAACTTGTCCAACCTTTCAACCCTTCCAACCCTTCATTCTTTAACCCTCCTAAACCTTCCAAACTCTCCATCCTTCCAAATCAAATCAAATCAAATGTATTTATATAGCCCTTCGTACATCAGCTGATATCTCAAAGTGCTGTACAGAAACCCAGCCTAAAACCCCAAACAGCAAGCAATGCAGGTGTAGAAGCACGGTGGCTAGGAAAAACTCCCTAGAAAGGCCAAAACCTAGGAAGAAACTTAGAGAGGAACCAGGCTATGAGGGGTGGCCAGTCCTCTTCTACCTGGCTATTAGCTACTAATGGTAATGGCAGAACAGTTGAAACTGGAACAGCAGCATGGCCAGGTGGACTGGGGACAGCAAGGAGTCATCATACCAGGTAGTCCTGAGGCATGATCCTAGGGCTCATGTCCTCCGAGAGAGAGAGAGAAAGAGATAATTAGAGAGAGCATACTTAAATTCACACAGGACACCGGATTGGACAGGAGAAGTACTCCAGATATAACAGACTGACCCTAGCCCCCAACACATAAACTAGTGAAGCATAAATACTGGAGGCTAAGATGATACCCCCGGACAGGGCCAAACAGGCAGGATATAACCCCACCCACTTTGCCAAAGCACAGCCTCCACACCACTGGAGGGATATCTTCAACCACCAACTTACGATCCTGAGACAAGGCCGAGTATAGCCCACAAAGATCTCCGCCAAGACACAACCCAAGGGGGAGCGCCAACCCAGACAGGAAGATCATGTCAGTGACTCAACCCACTCAAGTGAAGTACCCCTCCTAGGGACGGCATGGAAGAGCACCAGTAAGCCAGTGACTCAGCCCCTGTATTAGGATTAGAGGCAGAGACAGCAAGGGTGGGTGGTTCGTTGCTCCAGAGCCTTTCTGTTCACCTTCACACTCCTGGGCCAGACTACACTCAATCATATGACCCACTGAAGAGAGGAGTCTTCAGTAAAGACTTAAAGGTTGAGACCGAGTCTGCATCTCTCACATGGGTAGGCAGACCATTCCATAAAAATGGAGCTCTATAGGAGAAAGCCCTGCCTCCAGCTGTTTGCTTAGAAATTCTAGGGACAATTAGGAGTGCTGCGTCTTGTGACCATATCGGAAAGATAGGTAGGAGCAAGCCCATGTAAGGCTTTGTAGGTTAGCAGTAAAACCTTGAAATCAGCCCTTGCCTTAACAGGAAGTAGGAGGCTAGCACTGGAGTAGTATGATACTTTGTTTGTTGTTCTAGTCAGGATTCTAGCAGCCGTATTTGGCACTAACTGAAGTTTATTTAGTGCTTTATCCGGGTAGCCGGAAAGTAGAGCAGTAGTCTAACCTAGAAGTAACAAAAGCATGGATTAATTTTTCGGCATCATTTTTGGACAGAAAGTTTCTGATTTTCGCAATGTTACGTAGATGGAAAAAAGCTATCCTTAAAACAGTCTTGATATGTTCATCAAAAAAACGGTCTCCAGAGTAACGCTGAGGTCCTTCACAGTTTTATTTGAGACGACTGTACAACCATCAAGATTAATTGTCAGATTCAACAGAAGATCTCTTTGTTTCCTGGGACCTAGAACAAGCATCTCTGTTTTGACCGAGTTTAAAAGTAGAAAGTTTGCAGCCATCCACTTCCTTATGTCTGAAACACAGGCTTCTAGCGAGGGCAATTTTGGGGCTTCACCATGTTTCAATGAAATGTACAGCTGTGTGTCATCCGCATAGCAGTGAAAGTTAACATTATGTTTTCTAATGACATCCGCAATAGGTAAAATATATAGTGAAAACAATAGTGGTCCGAAAACGGAACCCTGAGGAACACCGACATTTACCGTTGATTTGTCAGAGGACAAACCATTCACAGAGACAAACTGATATCTTTCCGACAGAAGATCTAAACCAGGCCAGAACTTGTCCGTGTAGACCAATTTGGGTTTCCAATCTATCCAAAAGAATGTGATGATTGATGGTATCAGAAGCAGCATTAAGGTCTAGGATAGAGGTCGACCGATTATGATTTTTCAACGCCGATACCCATACCGATTATTTGAGGACCAAAAAAGTAGGTACCGATTAATCGTCCGATTGTTATAGATTTATTTGTAATAATGACAATTACAACAATACTGAATGAACACTTATTTTAACTTAATATAATACATCAATAAAATCAATTTAGCCTCAAGTAGATAATGAAACATGTTCAATTTGGTTTAAATAATCCAAAAACAAAGTGTTGGAGAAGAAAGTAAAAGTGCAATATGTTCTATGTAAGAAAGCTAACGTTTCAGTTTCTTGCTTAGAACATGAGAACATATGAAAGCTGGTGGTTCCTTTTAACATGAGTCTTCAATATTCCCAGGTAAGAAGTTTTAGGTTGTAGTTATTATAGGAATTATAGGACAATTTCCCTCTATACCATTTGTATTTCATATACCTTTGACTATTGGATGTTCTTATATGCACTTTAGTATTGCCAGTGTAACAGTATAGCTTCCGTCCCTGTCCTCGCTCCTCCCTGGGCTCAAACCAGCAACACAACGACAATTAGCGCGCGCTAACTAGCTAGCCATTTCACTTCGGTTACACGAGCCTCATCTCGGGAGTTGATAGGCTTGAAGTCATAAACAGCGCAATTCTTGACGCACAATGAAGAGCTGCTGGCAAAACGCACAAAAGTGCTGTTTGAATGAATGTTTACGCGCCTGCTTCTGCCTTCCACTGCTCAGTCAAATACTTGTATGCTTTTATGCTCAGTCAGATCATATGTAACGCACGACACGCTAGATAATATCTAGTAATATCATCAACCATGTGTAGTTAACTAGTGATTATGATTGATTTGTTTTTTATAAGAAGTTTAATGCTAGCTAGCAACTTACCTTGGTTTACTGCATTCGCGTAACAGGCAGTCTCCTTGTGGAGTGCAACGAGAGAGAGGCAGGTCGTTATTGCGTTGGACTAGTTAACTGTAAGGTTGCAAAATTGAATCCCCCAAGCTGACAAGGTGAAAATCTGTTGTTCTGCCCCTGAACAAGGCAGTTAACGGACCGTTCCTAGTTCTGTCATTGAAAATAAGAATGTGTTCTTAACTGACTTGCCTAGTTAAATAAAGGTACACATTTTTTTTTTTATCCGATTAATCGGTCGACCTCTAGTCTAGGAGCGCGAGGACAGATGCAGAGCCTTCAGGAAGGCAGTGAGTTTCTGCGCAACAGCTTTTTCTAACATTTTTGAGAGGAATGGAAGATTCGATATAGGCCGATAGTGTTTTATATTTTCTGTGTCAAGGTTTGGCTTTTTTCAAGAGGCTTTATTACTGCTACTTTTAGTGAGTTTGGTACACATCCGGTGGATAGAGAGCCGTTTATGATGTTCAACATAGGAGGGCCAAGCACAGGAAGCAGCTCTTTCAGTAGTTTAGTTGGAATAGGGTCCAGTATGCAGATTGAAGGGTTAGAGGCCATGATTATTTTCATCATTGTGTCAAGAGATATAGTACTAGAACACTTGAGTGTCTCTCTTGATCCTAGGTCCTGGCAGAATTGTGCAGACTCAGGACAACTGAGCTTTGAAGGAATATGCAGATTGAAAGAGGAGTCCATAATTTGCTTTCTAATAATCATGATCTTTTCCTCAAAGTATGCAGCTTGTCATCCAGTAATGTCATCCAAAGATTGTTTACCTGTAATGCTGGTATACACATTCATTTTACAACAAGGTACATCATCTCTCAACAATAATGATCACAATCAGATTTCCTTCTACAGAGACCACTGTAGTAATTTAGAATCAGCACAATAAGTAGCTATTGTCTAACTAACCATAATGATCTTGTCTCCTTTCCCCTCAGCAAGAAATCTCCTGCTCCAGATGTGGTCAAGTCGAACCCATCCAAACGCCACCGGGATCGGCTGAATGGGGAGCTGGACAGGCTGACAGGCCTCCTACCATTCCCTGAGGATGTGCGCTCTCGCCTGGACAAACTCTCTGTGCTCCGCATCAGCGTCGGCTACCTGAAGGTGAAGAGCTTCTTCAAAAGTGAGTTTCATATCAAGTACCAGTCAAGTACCAAATTAACCTCTCTAGGGTACGTGGGATGGTAGCATCCCACCTCGTCAACAGCCAGTGAAACTATAGGGCGCCAAATTCAAAACAACAGAAATCCCATAATTTAAATTCCTCAAACATACATGTATTTTACACCATTTTAAATATACACTTGTTGTAAATACAGCCACAGTGTCCGATTTCAAAAAGGCTTAACGATGAAAGCAAACCAAACAATTATGTTAGGTCAGAGCCAAGTCACAGAAAAATACAGCCATTTTTCCAGCCAAAGAGAGCAGTTACAAAAAGCAGAAATATAGATAAAATTCATCACTAACCTTTGATGATCTTCATCAGATGACACTCATAGGACTTCATGTTACACAATACATGTATGTTTTGTTCGGTAAGTTCATATTTATATTTAAAAAATCGGAGTTTACATTGGCGCGTTATGTTCAGTAGTTCCAAAACATCTGGTGATTTTGCAGAAATCCACATTAATTTACAGAAATACTCATAATAAACATTGCTAAAAGATACAACTGTCTCCTTAATGCAACCTCTGTGTCAGATTTTAAGAAACTTTATGGAAAAATCACATCATGCAATAATCTGAGTACGGCGCTCAGAGACCAAAACAACCCAAACAGATATCCGCCATGCTGTGGAGTCAACAGAAGTCAGAAATAGCATTATAAATATTAACTTACCTTTGATGACCTTCATCAGAATGCACTCCCAGGAATCCCAGTTCCACAATAAATGTTTGTTTTGTTCGATAATGTCCATCATTTATGTCCAAATACCTCCTTTTTGTTAGCGCACTCAGCCCAGTATTCCAAACTCATGACGCGCGGTTACTAGCAGCAGACGAAAAGTAAAAAAGTTCAATTACAGTCCGTATGTCAAACGATGTACAGAATCAATCTTTAGGATGTTTTTAACATAAATCTTCAATAATGTTCCAAGCGGAGATTTTTTTCTCAGGTTTTTGCCTGCCATATGAATTCTGTTATACTCACAGACATCATTCAAACAGTTTTAGAAACTTCAGGGTGTTTTCTATCCAAATCCACTATATATGCATATTATAGCTTTTATGGCTGAGTAGCAGGCAGTTTAATTTGGGCACGCTTTTCATCCAAAATTCCCAATGCTGCCCCCTACCCTAGAGAAGTTAATCAACCAGACAATTAACAACTTATATTCTCATCAAAGATCAGTGCAGTCTACGGATTACAAAGCAGTTAAGGAGAGAACTTGGTGAATAAATGGTGTTGTGTACAGTATGTCCTGTCAGTGTCAAAATAACCCAAAGAGAATAGACAGATGCAGTAAGAAACTAAAGCCTCTTGAGGAAATGTTGTGTAGTAGACTACATTATTTAGCAGAGCATCAGCTGACCCAGGACATGTAAACATGACAACAATGACAAGTGGGTGGGCAGCAGGACAGCAACAGAGCGCAGACATTCATAACCCTTGTGTAGTCTTAGCATTCTGCATACTACCCTTGTCCTAAGGGTAAAAAAAATTGACCCACCTTCACTAAAACCCTAAAATAAAGCAGCTTAATTGAATTTTAAACCCCAAATCTATTTTGCATGAAGAAACAACCTGTCATCCATCACAAACTTTGTAAATATCTGGGTTTTCACTCTTCACAATGCAGAAAGAATGCATTTAATCAGTGGACACCACTTGTTTTTATTACAACACACACGTCATAATAGTTCTTTCCTGTTACTTTGTTATTATTATTATTATTATTATTATTGCTCAAGGCACTGAATAGGTATAAACATACATTTTTAGGCAAGAGATAGCACTTGTATAGCCTAAGAAAGTACCATAAATGTGAAAAAAGTTGTTTTGAATTCATTTTTATTGAAGGGAAACAATAAGTCTTGTACTTTTTGACAACATTGTGATATATTCTTATATACTGTACAATGAGGAATTCAACTACAAAATACTAGTCTTCTCACATTTTTTTAACCATTGCCCCCCACCCACAAGGTTTATAAACAACAACAATAAATAACAATAAAATAAGATAATAGATACAAAACAAAAACATGCTGAACATAAATCAATCAACTCTATTTAGCACATGTAGGACAGTATACAAGTGTGTGTGTGCATGAACTTTGCAGATATATTCCTCACGTGCAGCACATAGTGTTTGTTTTACAGTCCTTCTTTGGGGGGAAGAATTGGCATCTCCTCCTCTTGCATGCCCCAGCTGCAGCCTCAGGTGGATAAGGACAAGATTCAGCTCCCTGAATAGCTTTCACAAGCGTTGCAGAGGCTGCTGTGCGGGCAAGGCGCTCCCATTTTTGAAAGTGCCTTTCCCAGCTGTAAAGGCCTCTCTCCCCTTTGTTGAGAGGAGTGCAGGTTGGAGCTCAGGCTTGTTCTTTCTAACTGTGCCAACCATGGTGATCTTCCTCTTCATAAGAGGTGAAGAAATTGTCATACGTGACATTGTGCCCCCTCAGTCCATCTTTCACATCAAGCACAACCCGCATCCCCTGGTTCTTCTCCGGGCCTCCGCTGGTCGGCTTCCCTGTGTAGACTTGCATCTTCCAAGCTTAGCTGGATTGTGCGTTACAGGCCACCCATATCTTGATGCCATACTTCGCTGGCTTGCTGGGCATATACTCCCAGAAAGGGAGTATCCGTGTCACAAAAAACAATCACATAAATCACTTCCATTACAGATATGAAAATAAAAACTTACCTCTGAATGGAACCAGTTGCTCATCCATTACTTCGGGCCCAGGGTTGTAGAGGTATGGCAGACGCTCCACCCACTTCTCCCAGATCTCTCTTATGGCCGCCAGTTTGTCTCTCACACGTCTTGCAGGTCTTGACTCACATTTATTAAATATTTATTTAAACCCTCCAAATTTGTCATCTCTAGGATGATTTTTTTTGATGGCTGGTGTGATGAACATGTAAAATGTTGAGTCGATGTCCTGGTGGTTGGGAAAATACATGTCTTGTTGGCCCTGGGGTCATCCTTATGACATTTTGTGCTGCCTTGGTTGTCATATGGTGACAAGGACCATGTTATTATGCTGTTCTTTTTCAAAAATGTCTCTTTCAGCTTGGGTTATTTCTTCTTCATCTGAAGATGATGCATCGTGCTCTGGGTTGTATTCTTCCCCATCTTCTTCTTCAGATACCTCCTCCTCTTCAAAATCATTGTTCTCTTTTCTCCTCCTGGACATCTGAATAAATCAGGTCTACGACCTGTTGGGCACTGAAACGTGCACTCATTGCTTCAGCAGCGAGAGAACTGGGGGGACTGTCATCTGCAGCACCTTTATAGCCTCTCTGACTGCATTCCCCATTAGTAAACAATGCTTTCAATAAATATTTATTTTGTCTGACATTTTGTTTATTTTGTCTGTGAACTTGAGTCGTGTGGGGTCGTGGAGGGGAGATGCTGCACATTAGTTTCGTCTGATTTCAATCAGTAGCGCACATAATCTCAATTTCTCGTGTGTGTGTGTGTGTCTTTGTGGTTTTTGTGGTGTGTGAATGATTTTATAGCTGCCTGGTCAAAAATGACCCTAACAGGCATTCTACACCACTCAAGTAGTGTGCACGAGCGTTGCAAAATAAATGTAGAAATCTATATTATTAAATTATTGCACCCACACTGCTCGCGCGCAACAACGAGCGTCTGCATTGCCAAGGGATAAAATAGATAGATTGTGCTGCAAGTCCTGCCTCTCCAATCTCATCATTGGTTTATAGAAGCAGGGACCCACGTGCCATCTCCTCATTGGTTATACCCACGTGGGTGACTGAAAGACGAACAAGGTCAGTAGCGGTAATGCACCTAATTTATCAAAGTTGCCAATCACAATATTAAGTCATGAGAAGAAAAGGCCTAGAAGGACGAGAGATGATTCGGTTGACTGTTTTATGTGTGGATTAATTGTTGGAGTAGAGGACCTTGTGCATTTCAGGTAAAATAACAATGTTTATATCCCAGGACAAATTAACTAGCAACAGCAAGCTAGCTAAATAGGACAAATTAGATAGCAAGTGCAAGCTAGCTAGCTAAATTGCCATAAAGGTTTAATGCTTTTTGACCAGTCCCCAAATTAATGTAATTGGTTCAGAGTTTGTTTTGATATTTTAACCTGCGTGTCGTGATCACATTTGGTGTGGGGGGACAAAATAAATGTATTCACGATGGCGCACGCTCGCAGCCGGGTTGGGTTCCGTGTTAGACAATCTTTTTACCCTCTAGGAAAAGTCATCAAATTTCAAGTTGAAAAAATATTATTTAGGGGGTTTTCTCTGCTGTTACACATAGTGGTGGGTTTATTTTTTGACCCTTAAGATGACACAAGGGATAAATCAAGATGTTGGTTGTCTAACCTGAGTCACCCAAATGTTTGGAGCCTCTGGGTTAATTTTTACTTTCAAATCAGACCACAACAAACTTGTCTCCAGTAATGCACTTGGTTAGTAGACCACAACATAGGATGCTTTTTATTATACTGTATCATTTAAATGGATTACAGTACATCAGTGAATCTCTCTGATACGTCATGGCTGTGATGGGGAACATGGCAACAAAAATAGTCAAATAAACAGGCTGTGGAGAACATGATTCCTGAACCAAAATAATTGTTTAAAAAAATACTCAGCAAAATACTCCAATCAGCATCTGTCTTGGTTAACCATGTCTTAATGGTCCTTCTATCTAACCATTTCTATGAATTTTTACCATGTGTTGTTGTGGTTGATGATAATCGATAGGAGAACCCTTTGTATAACTATTTTTGGTGCTAGGTATAACCCTTTTGGGTTCCTTTCCACAGAGGGTTCTACCTGGAACCAAGAAGGGTCTTCCTATGGGGACAGCTGAAGAACCCTTTTGTGACCCTTCCATGTCGTTGTTGTCGTCTCCCCCCCCCCCCGCTCCCCATTCACACACACACACTTATCCTGTGACTAGGACCAAGACACTGACATAAACCAAATGTTTGGTTCTAAATTATACAGAACAATGTCCAGTGACTCATAAGATGACTCATCATTGAAAAACCAACTCCAACACCCTCAACATGTCAGCCATTAAGGGTTAACAGACATCAAAGCCGGAGTGTTGGCAGATGACTTGCTGAGTCAGTTATCTTGGCACCGCCACCATATCCTCTCAGTCTCCATGTCCTTTTCCACTCTCAAACCTGCACAACTCTAGACGATGGTGTATATGGGAAGTTATATCTTTACAAACAACCAATGGCTTGTTTATTCACATTCTCATTGAATCCTCAGTAACTCAACCTCTACTGCCATAGGCAACAACATGAGGTGCTGAAGGGGGCTGGGCAATAGTTTACGAGGTGTTAGAACTATCCCTCTCTTCCCACACTGTATTTAGCTCAGAAATATGCCTGGGCTGTGTACAGCACAAGGCTTTGCTTATGTTAAGAATGGGTAGGCGTCGCTAGTGTTGAACGAGTGCAGCTCAGCTCATCTTCAACCAGAGGAGATTACATTCCTAAAGATAGTTGACTCCTGCCCATACATCTTAGTGCCCTCTCACCCCTTTCGCTCCCACACAAGAGACAGTCACGCCAACAGGCTCATTCTCAGAGACAAGTTCTTATCTCACCTTTGCATAGGGTAAGTGTGTGACTTGGTGATTCAGACATGTCTAGTCATGTCTAATTTCACAGATGAGCTATGAAGGATTGAAGTATGATTCTGGTCTGTTGAGGTGGATAGAGAGGAGAATGATAAATATGTCTGTGAGGGAGATTATGCCCTATCTCTTTCTCTCTCTCTTTTTCTTTGTCTGTCTCTCTATCTATCTGTCTGTCTCTGAGGTGTGTTGTTCCTTTGTCATTTCTTTTTCACTTTTTTAAAGTAGAACTGCACTTCCTGATTTGGCCTCGTTTTTCATCAGTGCTAATTCAAAAGATGCTAGCGGCCATGACTGAG
This sequence comes from Oncorhynchus kisutch, assembly GCF_002021735.2. NCBI lineage: Eukaryota > Metazoa > Chordata > Actinopteri > Salmoniformes > Salmonidae > Oncorhynchus > Oncorhynchus kisutch. The sequence continues at coordinate 42,724,038 of NC_034199.2, forward strand.
GGCAACCAAGAGTTGTCTTTGGGGTGTGGTTTCATGTGGGGGGTGTTTTGGGGTGTGTCTTTGCCATTCCATCACACCAAACAATAGCTAATTCGGTTATATGTGGGCTAAAGAAGAGAATAAGAAGTTAACAGAAAGTTAAGCCGTCGCTGACCTTGTGTTTACCAAGCTGACAGCAGCTAGCTAGCATAATAGCTAGCTGCAGCAGGCTAGCCTATATAATGATAGCTAGCTGATATTTCTTTGTCAAATCAGAGTTATGCCAAGATAGACGTGTTTGTGTGGGTTCCTCCTGCACACTCTGCTCCCTAAAGAGTAATGTGACTGGATGAAAGACCCACGCCTCCCTTCACACTCCTACTGGCACTGTGTGACCCACAACTCCCTACACACTCCTACTGGCACTGTGTGACCCACAACTCCCTACACACTCCTACTGGCACTGTGTGACCCACAACTCCCTACACACTCCTACTGGCACTGTGTGACCCACAACTCCCTACACACTCCTACTGGCACTATGTGACCCACAACTCCCTACACATTCCTACTGGCACTGTGTGACCCACAACTCCCTACACACTCCTACTGGCACTGTGTGACCCACAACTCCCTACACACTCCTACTGGCACTATGTGACCCACAACTCCCTACACATTCCTACTGGCACTGTGTGCCTTCGTCCACGGGGAGGATATTTTACAGCACACACACAACGACACAGACACACACATCCAATGTCAGCACACATTTGTGCAATGGCAGCTTCAAGGGCACTGGACCCGTCCCGTATATAACGGTCAGGTTTTTTTCTCCTGACACTGTGAGGCTACTTCCCCGTTATTATCATGTGCTGGAGGAACAGACAGATGGTGACACCGCAGCGATGCAGCGGCATTCCCATACTGCTATGAGTGGCATGTTTATGGGCATACAGCACATGCCAATGTTACCCCTAACACTTTGACCCTCCTATGGCATCCACAGGTTGTGGACAAGCTGCACCTGAAACGAAGCACACCTGTCTCAGCCCCAGCCGGTCAACAAGTTTAAAGAGCATAGTGTCCATGCCAATTTAGCCTTGCATGACATGGTGTTTTAACGACCAGGCTGGTCAACTTTTAATCAGAGCTCAAAGGGTCTCGGTTGTATTGATTTTCATTCTTAATTTGATATGAGAGAACAATGGACGCAAGGTCATTTATACACTTGGCAATATCAGATTACATCATCGCACATCGCACTGTCTAATGGTCCCGACTGTGAAGTAACCAAAGAGCTTTGATGTCATTCATTGTGATGTCGTTCATTGTGATGTCGTTCATTGTCTTATGTTTCCGTCGGACGGGTTGAATTCCCAGAGACCTTGGTATTGTATTGTGTTATGTAGTGTCAGTTGGATATCTCAAAGGGGTCAGCGATCACAGAAGAGTATGCACTTAGAACAGTAGCAAAAAGAATCATGAGTTTTCATTGTATGTTTTCTGGTGAAAACATTACACATGGCACCATTATATAATACAACATTATATAATATATTTATCTTAGCATCGCAGGAGCACAATAGTGAGGCATACATGTAGTATACAGATTAGATGTCGACCGATTATGATTTTTCAATGCCGATACCGATACGGATTATTGGAGGACCAAAAAAGCCGATACCGATTAATCGGACGATTTTTTTATTTTTTTTATTTGTAATAATGACATGTACAACAATACTGAATGAACACTTATTTTAACTTAATATAATACATCAATAAAATCAATTTAGCCTCAAGTAGATAATGAAACATGTTCAATTTGGTTTAAATAATGCAAAAACAAAGTGTTGGAGAAGAACGGAAAAGTGCAATATGTGCTATGTAAGAAAGCTAACGTTTCAGTTCCTTGCTCAGAACATGAGAATATATGAAAGCTGGTGGTTCCTTTTAACATGAGTCTTCAATATTCCCAAGTAAGAAGTTTTAGGTTGTAGTTATTATAGGACTATTTCTCTCAGTAACCTTTGACTATTGGATGTTCTTATAGGCACTTTAGTATTGCCAGTGTAACAGTATAGCTTCCGTCCCACTCCTCGCTCCTCCCTGGGCTCGAACCAGCAACACAACGACAACAGCCACCACATCGAAGCAGCGTTACCCATGCAGAGCAAGGGAAACAACCACCCCAAGGCTCAGAGCGAGTGACGTTTGAAACACTATTAGCGCACGCTAACTAGCCAGCCATTTCACTTCGGTCACTCGAGCCTCATCTCGGGAGTTGATAGGCTTGAAGTCATAAACAGCGCAATGCTTGACGCACAACGAAGAGCTGCTGGCAAAACACACGAAAGTGCTGTTTGAATGAATGTTTACGCGCCTGCTTCTGCCTACCACCGCTCAGTCAGATACTTAGATGCTTGTATGCTCAGTCAGATTATATGCAACACAGGACACGCTAGATAATATCAAGTACTATCATCAACCATGTCTAGTTAACTAGTGACTATGATTGATTGTTTTTTATAAGATACGTTTAATGCTAGCTAGCAACTTACCTTGGCTTACTGTATTTGTGTAACAGGCAGTCTCCTTGTGGAGTGCAACGAGAGAGAGGCAGGTCGTTAATTGCGTTGGACTAGTTAACTGTAAGGTTGCAAGAGGCAAGTCCGTTAAGAACACATTCTTATTTTCAATGACGGTCTAGGAACGATGGGTTAACTGCCTTGTTCAGGGGCAGATGACAGATTTTCACATTGTCACCTCAGGGGATCCAATCTTGCAACCTTACAGTTAACTAGTCCAACGCTCTAACCACCTGCCTCTCATTGCACTCCACGAGGAGCCTGCCTGTTACGCGAATGCAGTAGAAGCCAAGGTAAGTTGCTAGCTAGCATTAAACTTATCTTATAAAAAACAATCAATCAATCATAATCACTAGTTATAAATAGACATGGTTGACAATAGTTTATTGTGTCCTGCATTGCATATAATCGAAACGGGGGATGACTTAACAAAAGCGCATTTGCGAAAAAAGCACAATCGTTGGACGACTGTACCTAACCATAAACACCAATGCCTTTCTTAAAATCAATACACAGAAGTATATATTTTTAAACCTGCATTTTTAGGTAAAAGAAATCCAGGTTAGCAGGCAATATTAACCAGGTGAAATTGTGTCATTTCTCTTGTGTTCATTGCATGCAGAGTCAGGGTATATGCAACAGTTTGGGCAGCCTGGCTCATTTCAAACTAATTTGCCAGAATTTTACGTAATTATGACATAACATTGAAGGTTGTGCAATGAAACAAGAATATTTAGACTTAGGGATGCCAGATAAAATACGGAATGGTTCCATATTTTACTGAAATAATCAACGTATTGTTTTCGAAATGATAGTTTCCGGATTCGACCATATTAATGACCAAAGGCTCCCATTTCTTTGTGTTATTATGTTATAAAATCCATGTTGCCATGTTTCCTCCAGACGTGACGCTTGGCATTCAGGCCAAAGAGTTCAATCTTGGTTTCATCAGACCAGAGAATCTTGTTTCTCATGGTCTAAGAGTCCGTTAGGTGTCTCCAAGTGGGCTGTCAAGTGCCTTTTACTGAGGAGTGCCTTCCGTCTGGCCACTCTACCATAAAGGTCTGATTGGTGGAGTGCTGCAGAGATGGTTCTGGAAGGTGCTCCCACCTCCACAGAGGAACTCTGGCAGAGCTCCAGAGTGACCATTGGGTTCTTGGTCACCTCCCTGACCAAGGCCCTTCTCACCCAATTGCTCAGGTTGGCCGGGTGGACCGCTCTAGGTAAAGTCTTGGTAGTTCCAAACTTATTCTATTTAAGAATAATGGAGGCCACTGTGTTCTTGGGGACCTTCAATGCAGCAAAACATTTTGGGTACCCTTCAACAGTTTTGTGCCTCGACACAATCCTGTCTTGGAGCTCTATGGACAATTCCTTCGACCTCATGGCTTGATTTTTGTTCTGACATGCCAACTGTGGGACCTTATTTAGACAGGTGTGTGCCTTTTTTCTAAGTCAAGTCCAATCAATTGAATTTACCACAGGTGGACTCCCAAGTTGTAGAAACATCTCAAGGATGATCCATGGAAACAGGATGTACCCGAGCTCAATTTCGAGTCTCATACAAAGGGTCGGAATACTTATGTAAATAAGTATTGTTTTTTAAAAATAAATTGCAAAAATTTTGAAAAACCTTGTTTTTGCTTAGTCATTATGGAGTATTGTGTATAGATTGATGAGGGGATTATTTAATCCGTTTCAAAATAAGGCTGTAACGTAACAAAATGTGCTACTTGGGCGAGGCAAGAACCTGTGACCTCTAAAGGCCTGCTACTTGGGCGAGGCAAGAACCTGTGACCTCTAAAGGCCTGCTACTTGGGCGAGGCAAGAACCTGTGACCTCTAAAGGCCTGCTACTTGGGCGAGGCAAGAACCTGTGACCTCTAAAAGCCTGCTACTTGGGCGAGGCAAGAACCTGTGACCTCTAAAGGCCTTCTACTTGGGCGAGGCAAGAACCTGTGACCTCTAAAGGCCTGCTACTTGGGCGAGGCAAGAACCTGTGACCTCTAAAGGCCTGCTACTTGGGCGAGGCAAGAACCTGTGACCTCTAAAGGTCTGCTACTGCTACTTGGGAGAGACAAGAGCCTTTGTTTTGTAGGGGGTCTTGTCGTTTTTTATTGAATCATGATTAACTGATCATCAGTCCAAGCTGATTTGTGTAAAACTCTTTAAACTCCAGTTGTAATTCACCTGTCAACCCAATATCAACATATCCAAGAGAGACCATTTTATTGAAGTGACAGGTTGTATTCCACTCACTCAGTGTTTCACCTTTCAGTATAGCTTGAGAATCCATCGTTTTAAGGATGTTTTCATCTCTACTAACCAAATTTGGTGTTCTGATCCCACTGCTGACACCATATCCCCCTTTTCTGCCTTTTTTTTGGATCCGAAGAACGTTAGACGTTGGAACATGCACACCATTCTGCCCAGGACACAGGCATTAAGATTGGTCCCAAAAAACAATCCAGTTTGATTGAAGTATAACCTGGGTAACTAACATACAGTAAGAAATGACATAGTTTATGATTAGTTATCTTTTGTTGGAAGGTTGACCTGAGGGAGGCAGGTGGTGGTCAAACCTTCAGTAGATCCACTGATGTTGTGCTCCTTCACCCTCTCACTGCCGTTGTCCTCCTTCTCCCTCTCACTGCCGTTGTCCTCCTTCACCCTCTCACTGTCATTGTCCTCCTTCACCCTCTCACTGCCGTTGTCCTCGTTCACCCTCTCACTGTCATTGTCCTCCTTCACCCTCTCACTGCCGTTGTCCTCGTTCACCCTCTCACTGCCGTTGTCCTCCTTCTCCCTCTCACTGCCGTTGTCCTCCTTCACCCTCTCACTGCCGTTGTCCTCGTTCACCTTCTCACTGTCATTGTCCTCCTTCACCCTCTCACTGCCGTTGTCCTCCTTCTCCCTCTCAATGTCGTTGTCCTCCTTCTCCCTCTCACTGCCGTTGTCCTCCTTCTCCCTCTCACTGCCGTTGTCCTCCTTCTCCCTCTCACTGCCGTTGTCCTCCTTCACCCTCTCACTGCCGTTGTCCTCCTTCACCCTCTCACTGCCGTTGTCCTCCTTCACCCTCTCACTGCCGTTGTCCTCCTTCACCCTCTCACTGCCGTTGTCCTCCTTCTCCCTCTCACTGTCGTTGTCCTCCTTCTCCCTCTCACTGTCGTTGTCCTCGATCACCCTCTCACTGTCGTTGTCCTCGTTCTCCCTCTCACTGTCGTTGTCCTCGTTCACCCTCTCACTGTCGTTGTCCTCCTTCACCCTCTCACTGCCGTTGTCCTCCTTCACCCTCTCACTGTCGTTGTCCTCGTTCACCCTCTCACTGTCGTTGTCCTCCTTCTCCCTCACCCTCTCACTGTCATTGTCCTCCTTCATCCTCTCACTGCCGTTGTCCTCCTCCCTCTCATTGTCTGCCTGTGTGTTGTTTTTTGCTCTTTCCAGGCTGGCCTGCTACCATGGTTTATACTCTGACATTTAACAAATTCCACCGATGATCACTCTGTTGTTTTTTAAAGCTATAATCAACAGACTATGACCCAATTCAGAGCTTTATAGAGAATTGTCAGGCAATGAGAAACATGGAGGATGCATTAGTCTTTCTGTGAGTCATATCTCTCAGGGCATTGAAGAATTGTGAAATATCAACAACAAAATACAAGCTAGGCAAGATGACACCAATCCCCCCGCCTTTAGAACAGCAAAGAATTCAGAGGAAAACAAACAACATTTTGTGAAGCTAACAAGCATGACATAACAAGGAGACCCTGTTTTGGGAGAACGGTTATATTTTGTCTGATGTGGCTGTGGGGGTGTCATGGAGGTCATGGAGGTCGCGGAGTTAGCGTAGCAGTTAAGAGTGTTGGGCCAATAGCCTCTGCCGAGTGCCCAACAATGTTCCGGTTTTCATGGAAAATGGAAAACAGGCCTGTGACTTGACTTCCGCTTATGGACATTAAACAAGGTGACACTCCATCTTAGCTCCTCCTCCACATTTACCGGATTGGTTCAAACAGTGCTGAAGAGAACCTCCCCCAAAACCACTCACACCCTATCAATCATAATACCCTCCACTATTACTCACCACCATCACTATCTGATCAGAGGGGATAAATGTAGACAGGACATATGCAGTGACTACGGAAAGTATTCAGACCCGTTGACTTTTTCCACATTTTGTTACGTTACAGCCTTATTCTAAAATTAATTTGATTTCTTTTATCCCTCATCAATCTACACACAATACCCCACAATGACAAAGCTAAATCAGGTTCAGACAGTTCTGCTAATTTATTAAAATTTAAAAAATTAAATATCACATTTACACAAGTATTCAGACCCTTTACTCAGTACTTTGTTGAATAACCTTTGGCAGTCATTACAGCATCGAGTCTTCTTGGGTATGACCCTACAAGCTTGGCACACCTCTATTTGGAGAGTTTATCCCATTATTCTCTGCAGATCCTCCGAAGCTCTGTCAGGTTGGATGGGGAGCGTTGTGCACAGCTATTTTCAGGTCTCTCCAAAGATGTTCGATTGGGTTCAAGTCCGGGCTCTGGTTGGGCCACGCAAGGACATTCAGAGACTTGTCCCGAACCCATTGCCCTCAGTCTGAGGTCCTGAGCGCTTTGGAGCAGGTTTTCATCAAGGATTCTTTTTTTCAATTTAACTAGGCAAGTCCGTTAAGAACAAATTCTTATTTACAATGACGGTCTACCGGGGAACAGTGGGTTAACCGCCTTGTTCAGGGGCAGAACGACAGATTTTTACCTTGTCAGCTCGGGAATTCGATTTAGCAACCTTTCGGTTACTGGCCCAACGATATAACCACTAAGCTACCTGCCGCCCCCTAGGCTCTCTCTGTACTTTTCTCCGTTCATCCTTCCCTCGATCCTGACTAATCTCTGTCACTGAAAAACATCCCCACAGCATGATTCTGCCACGACCATGCTTCATCGTAGGGATGGTGTCAGGTTTCCTCCAGACGTGACACTTGGCATTCCGGTCCAAAAAGTTACATCTTGGTTTCATCAGACCAGACAATCTTTTTTCTCATAGTCTGAGAGTCTTTCGATGTCTTTTGGAAAACTCAAAGCGGGCTGTCATGTGCCTTTTACTGAAGAGTGGCTTCCGTCTGGTCACTCTAACATAAAGGCCTGATTGCTGGAGTGCTGCAAGAGATGATTGTCCTTCTGGAAGGTTCTCCCATCTCCACAGAGGAACTCTCGAGCTCTGTCAGAGTGACCATCGGGTTCTTGGTCACCTCCCTGACCAAGGTCCTTCTCCCCCGATTGCTCAGTTTGGCCAGGCGGCCAGCTCTAGGAAGAGTCTTGGGAGTTTCAAACTTCTTCCATTTAAGAATGATGGAGGCCGCTGTGTTCTTGGGGACCTTCAATGCTGCAGAAATGTTTTGGTACCCTTCCCCAGATCTGTTCCTCAACAATCCTGTCTCGGAGTTCTACAGATAATTCCTTAGACCTCATGGCTTGGTTTTTGCTCTGACATGCACTGTCAACTGTTGACTCCAAGTTGTAGAAACATCTCAAGGATGATCAATGGAAACAGGATGCACCTGAGCTCAATTTCGAGTCTCAGAGCAAACGGTGCGAATAGTTTGGGTATTTCTGTTTTTAGTTTTAATACATTTGCAAAAATTTACAAAATATGGAAAAAGTCAAGGACTATACGGCACTGTGATAAAAGGCAGAATATGTTTCCTTTCCTTACAGTCATAACAGGAAATAACAAAATATGATTCATGTTCCTCTGGTCATAACAGGAAGTAACAGGAACATTACGGTAACAGATGTTTCCTTTCCCTGCTGTCATAATAGGAAGTAACATAAGATGTTTCCCACCCTCCTGTCATAACAGTAGGTAACAGATGTTTCCTTTCCCTGCTGTCATAATAGGAAGTAACATAAGATGTTTCCCACCCTCCTGTCATAACAGGAAGTAACAGAAGATGTTTCCTTTCCCTCCAGTCATAACAGGAAGTAACAGAAGATGTTTCCTCCACTCCAGTCATAACAGGAAGTAACAGAAGATGTTTCCTTTCCCTCCAGTCATAACAGGAAGTAACAGGAACATTAATCAAGTGAATGAATGAGGGATGGCCTCATAGGGAAGCTGGCTCACACCATTGGCTCTCTCTGTGTCGTTATACCCACCCTTTCCTGCACACCTGCGTGAGAATAGAGAGATCTGTGTTCTAGATCTGCTAGAACTAAATGTTTTCAAATCAAGATAATATTCCCGTATGCATAGCTGGCATGGTTTCATTTCTCTCCCTCTTTCTGACGCTGTGCCTCCAACCCCCTCCCCCCACTACCCTGTCAGCCCCTCTCTCTCTCTATGACAACATATTGCACTTTCCTTTATTCTCATTAACTCACTTTCTTGCACAATCTGACTTTCAACTGCATTAAACATTTTCTCTATTATTCTCTATTTTAGAGCTCCTTTCAGTCTTGTAAGAGCTGGTACTCAGTATCTCTTTCTGGCTAGCACGGTCTCCCTGGCTATCGCGGTCTCTCTCTCTGGCTAGTGCGGTCTCTCTGGCTAGTGCGGTCTCTCTGGCTAGCGTGGTCTCTCTTTCTGGCTAGCACGGTCTCTCTTTCTGGCTAGCACGGTCTCTCTTTCTGGCTAGCACGGTCTCTCTTTCTGGCTAGCACGGTCTCTCTTTCTGGCTAGCACGGTCTCTCTTTCCGGCTAGCATCATCTCTCTTTCCGGCTAGCATCATCTCTCTTTCCGGCTAGCATCATCTCTCTTTCTGGCTAGCATCATCTCTCTTTCTGGCTAGCATCATCTCTTTTTCTGGCTAGCATCATCTCTCTTTCTGGCTAGCATCATCTCTCTTTCTGGCTAGGACCCTCTCTCTTTCTGGCTAGCACCCTCTTTCTTTCTTTCTGGTTAGCGCAGTCTCTCTTTCTGGCTAGCGCAGTCTCTCTTTCTGGCTAGCGCAGTCTCTCTTTCTGGTTAGCACAGTCTCTCTTTCTGGCTAGCGCAGTCTCTCTTTCTGGCTAGCGCAGTCTCTCTTTCTGGTTAGCGCAGTCTCTCTTTCTGGCTAGCGCAGTCTCTCTTTCTGGTTAGCGCAGTCTCTCTTTCTGGTTAGCGCAGTCTCTTTCTGGCTAGCGCAGTCTCTCTTTCTGGCTAGCGCAGTCTCTCTTTCTGGCTAGCGCACTCTCTTTTTCTGGTTAGCGCAGTCTCTCTTTCTGGAAGGCGCAGTCTCTCTTTCTGGTTAGCGCAGTCTCTCTTTCTGGTTAGCGCAGTCTCTCTTTCTGGCTAGCGCAGTCTCTCTTTCTGGCTAGCGCAGTCTCTCTTTCTGGCTAGCGCAGTCTCTCTTTCTGGCTAGCGCAGTCTCTCTTTCTGGCTAGCGCAGTCTCTCTTTCTGGCTAGCGCAGTCTCTCTTTCTGGCTAGCGCAGTCTCTCTTTCTGGCTAGCGCAGTCTCTCTTTCTGGCTAGCGCAGTCTCTCTTTCTGGCTAGCGCAGTCTCTCTGGTTAGCGCAGTCTCTCTTTCTGGTTAGCGCAGTCTCTCTTTCTGGCTAGCACAGTCTCTCTTTCTAGCACCTTCTCTCTTTCTGGCTAGCACCGTCTCTCTTACATAAATCTACTTTCTTATCTCGGAGGTCCAGATTTAAGTATGAAATCAGTTGTATTCAGGGAACACAATGCACTACCTTGATGGGCTATTAAGTCATGTCTTTCATGTACATAATACACTGTAGATAAAGCTCTCCTAAATAGCCAACCCAGCTGTATTACCTCCCCCTCTTTCAGTTAATTAAATACTGTTGAAAATATGTCAACTTCTATAAGGGCTACGGCAGTTCATTCTACTCTGAATGAAAGGAAGTCACTCCTCTTGCCTGGAGGGAACCACATCGAGGAAACATCAAACATCAAAAGCTTGTTCTACAGTTCTAGAATCCTCTAATGGTGTTTGTGACAGACAGAGGAGGCCACAGTGGGCTGCTAGTTATTAAGGCTCTCTCAGAGCGGTGTCGGGTTTCATAGCCAGACATAGTGAAAAACACTGACATGGACAATCAGCCATGGTAGAATAGGGTCAAAACATCCTATTCTCTCTAGTCAAATGTCATTGGGTGGATGATGATATCAGATATACTCATAAAACATATGGATTCAAATCAGACACTTCTGCTGCTTGTTTTAGTAACGCTTGGAGGGTGGAAAGGGAGATTGATTTGTTAGCTATTCTACGGTACGATCCTGTCTAGCTGCTGCCCAAACCTTTAACTTAATCATGTATTTGCTTACTGTTATTTAAACGGAATCACCTGGTTGTACGCATGAATGTATGCTGACAGGAATGAACCAGGGGCTGTGAATTGAGGTGTATGCTGAGTAAACATATATAATGGACTGTGAACAGACGTCTTTTGGTTTTCCTAGTAGATAATAGAGGCCTTATGTAGGCCCCATTCAGGCTCTTTGAAAAGCCTCTTGTCTTCAAATCAGCTGTGGGTTTTGTTCAAAGTTTTCATGAGAAAATTGATGCGAGCTTGTCTTTGTTTCATGGCTCATCTGTGATCGTAAAAGAGAATGATGGCATTATGGCAAGGTGTTGCATAAGCAGCTGACTGTGTGAAGGATAAGAGTCCTATCAGTAATCAATGCAGGATTTTACAGCATGAAAATGCATGTCTTTTACAGATGTAGGATCTTAATTTGAGACAGTTTGCTACAGCAGGAAAATAATCCTACAGCAACAGAACATTTGAATTATTATGTGGATTATAATTCATGGACATTTTTGTAGGAGTTGATACATTTTTCATAAGGGAAATGTGGAAGTGGTCATTTCAGAAACTTCAGAATCCTTTTGAAACTTCAAAATACACTACACGTTTTAAATCTCCTGCAATTCCTACATGTATTTGTAGTACATCATTTTGTAATGACTGCTGAACTGAGAAAGAACAAATACAGAGTGAACAGTGTAGGAGCTGTGAGGTTCTGGAACTATCTGGATGACCACCAAACAGTCCAGCCGATCTGGCAGTGTCGGCTGTTGATTGTGTTAAACCTTGAGTCTGTTCCAAAGACAGGTTTTCGTATTGCAAGCATGTAGCAGCTTACACACACACACACACACACACACACACACACACACACACACACACACACACACACACACACACACACCCTCCTCACTCATGGGCCCCTAGGGCTTTTGTAAGCAATAGCGACAAGAACGATTCCCTTATCTGAGCAGCCGCCGCAGGAAAATCCCAGGATGTGGCCTCTCCCAAGGCTGTCCATCCACTCTAGTCACGCAATGCTTTTAGGGGGAACTCACACCCCCCTGCCTGACTCCGCTTGGCAAGCGCCTACACAGTACACACACACACACCACATATAGGTGAATGTAAACACGCTCACACAAAGTCATGCACATCTAGAAACGGACATTAACAAGCACACACACATACTGAACGCTGCTCAGGCTCAAGTCTCTGAACAAACTCCCAGGCAAAAAAAGCAGTGTGTCAAACAACCAAACAGACAAAACATCAGATCGCATGACAAACACTCCACTCTACCTACTGTGCAGCCCTACCGCCTTTCTCTGACAGGCACACTCTCCAAAACACACACTGCAAGACAGGCCAATCCAAGGCTAAATCTGGAGCATCCAAAACACACACTGCAAGACAGGCCAATCCAAGACAAAACCTGGACCCTCCAACCCATGTTGGTGATAGTAAGTGGGCCCTTAGCAGCACACTGTTTATTTTTACTCTGGTTTTCTTTCCAACTGGTGTTCTGTGTTCTGTTTCTTTCTTTTGTTTCTGTTGTTAACTGCTAACGTTTATTGCACTGTTATGTGTGGTGGTGCACCATGTAGTACTGTGTGATTACTGCTCTCCTTGGTTGTCACCATGTAGTACTGTGTGGTTAGTGCTCTCCTTGGTTGTCACCATGTAGTACTGTGTGGTTACTGCTCTCCTTGGTTGTCACCATGTAGTACTGTGTGGTTACTGCTCTCCTGGGTTGTCACCATGTAGTACTGTGTGGTTACTGCTCTCCTTGGTTGTCACCATGTAGTACTGTGTGGTTACTGCTCTCCTGGGTTGTCACCATGTAGTACTGTGTGGTTACTGCTCTCCTTGGTTGTCACCATGTAGTACTGTGTGGTTACTGCTCTCCTTGGTTGTCACCATGTAGTACTGTGTGGTTACTGCTCTCCTGGGTTGTCACCATGTAGTACTGTGTGGTTACTGCTCTCCTTGGTTGTCACCATGTGGTACTGTGTGGTTACTGCTCTCCTGGGTTGTCACCATGTAGTACTGTGTGGTTACTGCTCTCCTGGGTTGTCACCATGTAGTACTGTGTGGTTACTGCTCTCCTGGGTTGTCACCATGTAGTACTGTGTGGTTACTGCTCTCCTTGGTTGTCACCATGTAGTACTGTGTGGTTACTGCTCTCCTGGGTTGTCACCATGTAGTACTGTGTGGTTACTGCTCTCCTGGGTTGTCACCATGTAGTACTGTGTGGTTACTGCTCTCTTTGGTTGTCACCATGTAGTACTGTGTGGTTACTGCTCTCCTGGGTTGTCACCATGTAGTACTGTGTGGTTACTGCTCTCCTGGGTTGTCACCATGTAGTACTGTGTGGTTACTGCTCTCCTTGGTTGTCACCATGTAGTACTGTGTGGTTACTGCTCTCCTGGGTTGTCACCATGTAGTACTGTGTGGTTACTGCTCTCCTGGGTTGTCACCATGTAGTACTGTGTGGTTACTGCTCTCCTGGGTTGTCACCATGTAGTACTGTGTGGTTTCTGCTCTCCTGGGTTGTCACCATGTAGTACTGTGTGGTTTCTGCTCTCCTGGGTTGTCACCATGTAGTACTGTGTGGTTACTGCTCTCCTGGGTTGTCACCATGTAGTACTGTGTGGTTTCTGCTCTCCTGGGTTGTTACCATGTAGTACTGTGTGGTTTCTGCTCTCCTGGGTTGTCACCATGTAGTACTGTGTGGTTACTGCTCTCCTGGGTTGTCACCATGTAGTACTGTGTGGTTACTGCTCTCCTGGGTTGTCACCATGTAGTACTGTGTGGTTACTGCTCTCCTGGGTTGTCACCATGTAGTACTGTGTGGTTACTGCTCTCCTGGGTTGTCACTTGGCTGCCAGACTGGGGAGGAGAGGCCTGAAGGGATCCCATTACCCAGCAGACACAATAGAGCCAGGCTAGTCCCCCAGTGAACCCAATAGGACCAGGCTAGTCCCCTAGTGAACCAGACCCAATAGAGCCAGGCTAGCCCCCCAGTGAACCCAGTAGGACCAGGCTAGTCCCCCAGTGAACCCAATAGGACCAGGCTAGTCCCCCAGTGAACCAGACCCAATAGGACCAGGCTAGTCCCCCAGTGAACTCAATAGGACCAGGCTAGTCCCCCAGTGAACCCAATAGGACCAGGCGAGTCCCCCAGTGAACCCAATAGGACCAGGCTAGTCCCCCAGTGAACCCAATAGGACTAGGCTAACCACCAGTGAACCCAATAGGACCAGGCTAACCACCAGTGAACCCAATAGGACCAGGCTAGTCCCCCAGTGAACCCAATAGGGCCAGGCTAGCCCCCCAGTGAACCAGACCCAATAGGACCAGGCTAGTCCCCAGTGAACCCAATAGGACTAGGCTAACCACCAGTGAACCCAATAGGACCAGGCTAACCCCCAGTGAACCCAATAGGACCAGGCTAGTCCCAGTGAACTCAATAGGACCAGGCTATCCCCCAGTGAACTCAATAGGACCAGGCTAACCCCCAGTGAACCCAATAGGACTAGGCTAGTCCCCCAGTGAACCCAATAGGACCAGGCTAACCCCCAGTGAACCCAATAGGACCAGGCTAACCCCCAGTGAACCCAATAGGACTAGGCTAGTCTCACAGTGAACCCAATAGGACTAGGCTAGTCCCCTAGTGAACCCAATAGGACTAGGCTAGTCCCCTAGTGAACCCAATAGGACCAGGCTAGTCCCCCAGTGAACCCAATAGGATCAGGCTAGTCCCCCAGTGAACCCAGTAGGACTAGGCTAGTCCCCCAGTGAACCCAATGGGACTAGGCTAGTCCCCCAGTGAACCCAATAGGACTAGGCTTATCCCCCAGTGAACCAGACCCAATAGGACTAGGCTAGTCCCCCAGTGAACCCATAAGGACCAGGTTTAGCCCCCAGTGAACCCAACATGTCTAGGCTGGATAATATTATACTGTATGAGTCCAAAGGCCCATATGTTTCAGGATATCAGTAAATATACAGTACATTAGATTACACAAGAACGCTGCAGGCCCTAATGCTGGAAAAACCACCTCAAAGAAAAACAAACAAGGTTTAATATGCTTCCCCAGAAAGGGAACAGTCATTGTAGTAAACTGTGATCTTGTCCAATTCTAACTCCTATGCTGATTCACTCAGACATGCTGTGCAGCACATGAATACACAGTACATTACTACAACTCATATCACACATAGTAGTGCTAGATCTCTCTCTCTCTCTCTCTCTCTCTCTCTCTCTCTGTCTCTCTCTCTCTCTAAAGCTGTTCTGCAGGTCAGAACCTGCTTATCGACTGATGATGCACGCGACTCAGACACCAGAGGAGAAACCAAAACTCCATTCAGCTGTGGGGATTTACTGGCTTTGAACTCACACAGATTGGGTGGGCTCAGGAGGGCTGAGGTGTGCGTGCGTACAGTACATGCGTGTGTGTGAGCGTGTGTGTCACTTGGATTGGGCATGTTTTTATGGGAAAGACGGAAATAGATTGGACTCTGTTTTGAAGACGATGCCCTTTGCAGACGGGGACGTGTGACAAGAAAATATTACAAGTGTCATGCCCTGACCTTAGAGAGCCGTTTTATTTCTCTATTTGGTTAGGTCAGGGTGTGATTTGGGTGGGCATTCTATGTTTTCTATTTCTTTGTTTTTGGCCGAGTGTGGTTCCCAATCAGAGGCAGCTGTCTATCGTTGTCTCTGATTGGGAATCATTACTTAGGCAGCCTTTTTTCCCACCTAAGGTTGTGGGTAATTATTATTTTCTGTGTCTGTTTGTGTGTGCCACGGTTGCGTAATGTTTGTTTCTGTTTACCTGTTCTTTTTGTGAAGGTTTCATTACGATTAAAATAAAGGTGGAATTAAATGCACGCTGCGCCTTGGCTCATCTATGACAGGGAGTTTGAAGAGTTGGAACCACAGACAAAGTGAGCTAAGACAAAGTGAGCTTCTCTCTCATTTTCTTTGAAACAATGACATGAAGTGACAAATTGGCGCGACAGCTTTCACCGTATTATACCACAGTCAGATGTTCAAAGATCAAAGGTGGAAAATGAGGCAAGTTTCAGTGGTCTACCATCTTGCTGAGAGCTTTTCAACTTCCTGATGGAGCGCTTCACTCACATTGGCAAAGGGGGCATCTTTCTCGCTCCTCCATAAATCTCACAGCCAAAGCAAACAGACAAGCTAAGTGCCAGTAGACGAGCCTGGCACAGACTGTCTCTCCTTCTCTCTTCTCCATAAATGCTAGTAGACGAGCTTGGCACAGACTGTCTGTCTCTCTCTTCTCCGTAAGTGCCAGTAGACGAGCCTGGCACAGATTGTCTCTCTCTCTTCTCCATAAATGCCAGTAGTCGAGCCTGGTAAAGACTGTCTGTCTGTCTGTCTGTCTCTCTCTCTTCTCCATAAATGGCAGTAGTCGAGCCTGGTAAAGACTGTCTGTCTCTTTCTTCTCCATAAATGCCAGGCGCTGTGCAGTAATAAAATAGTTACACACTCCCTGCTGCCTCTCGCCCGAGGCGTTATGTGTACCATTAGCAACATAAGCAGTGGGATCTCAGCCTTCCTTTTACAACTGGGGCTGTGCCAAAACCTGTCTTTTGTAATCCCTTGAATGGAAGTGGTTGTCTAAACAGGCTTCGTAGCTCTTCGGCGATGACACACAGTGTTCCAGGTACAGACCAGTGGCATCACTCCCATTTCACATCACCTGTCAATCAACCTCGTTGGTTGTGTAAATGAAGAGTGATTACAGTTTCAAGAGGGGTACATTCTGTCTGAATAATCCCCTAGAATGTTAGTCAATGTGTACCCACAGATAAACACTGCTACAGTCTGACTACTCAAATAATGATGTGAAAAAGATGGCATAGAATGTCGTAGACACCTTTTCATAAAAGCGATCTGAGACATTTGTCTATAAAAGTTTTAATTCTACACAATTAAAAAATACATTTAAGGTTTATTTGTCAAATATTTGACTTGGATTATACGATACTACCCAATATCCACAGGTACAATAGCTTTTGATTTTCCCATTGCTAGAAGTGCTTCCAACATTTCACACCAATGCAAAGCTTTTCCTTTCAGGATTAAATGTAAAACTGCAGCCAGACCGGTGATCATGTCATGAAACCCTTCATGTATTTTCTAACCATACGAATGGCATATTTCGGCTGTTTAGTTCTCGTTCTTCTGAAAGTCTGCCCAGGTAGGGTGAGGTAGGGTAGGGTAGGGTAAGATAGGGTAGGGTAAGGTAGGGTAGGGTAGGAGAGGGTAGGGTAAGGTAGGGTAGGGTAGGAGAGGGTAGGGAAAGGTAGGGTAAGTTAGGGTTGGGTAAGGTAGGGTAAGGTAGGGGGGGAGGTAGGGTAAGGTAGGGCAGGGTAAGGTAGGGTAGGGTAAGGTAGGGTAGGAGGGGGTAGGGTAAGGTAGGGTGGGGTAAGGTAGGGTAGGGTAGGGTAAGGTAGGGTAGGGTAAGGTAGGGTAGGACGGGGAAGGGTAGGGTAAAGTAGGGTAGGAGAGGGTAGGGTAGGGTAAGGTGGGGTAGGGTCGGGTAGGGTAGGGTCGGGTAGGGTAAGGTAGGGTAAGGTAGAGTAGGGTAAGGTAGGGTAAGGTAGGGTAGGAGAGGGTAGGGTAGGAAAGGGTAGGGTAAAGTAGGGTAAGGTAGGGTAGGAGAGGGTAGGGTAAAGTAGGGTAGGGTAGGTGGGGTAGGGTAAGGTAGGGTAAGAGAGGGTAGGGTAGGGTAGGAAAGGGTAGGGTAAGGTAGGGTAAAGTAGGGTAAGGTAGGGTAGGAGAGGGTAGGGTAAAGTAGGGTAGGGTAGGGTAGGTGGGGTAGGGTAGGGTAGGGTAAGGTAGGGTAAGGTAGGGTAAGGTAGAGTAGGGTAAGGTAGGGTAGGGTAATGTAGGGTGGGGTAGGAGAGGGTAGGGTAAGGTAGGGTAAGGTAGGGTAGAGTAAGGTAGGGTAGGGTAAGGTTGGGTAGGGTAGGAGAGGGTAGGGTAAGGTAGGGTGGGGTAAGGTAGGGTAGGAGAGGGTAGGATAGCGTAGGGTAGGAGAGGGTAGGGTAAGGTAGGGTAGGAGAGGGTAGGGTAAAGTAGGGTAGGGTAGGGTAGGAGAGGGTAGGGTAGGGTAAGGTGGGGTAGGGTAGGGTAAGCTAGTGTAGGGTAATGTAGGGTGGGGTAGGAGAGGGTAGGGTAGGTAGGGTAAGGTAGGGTAGGGTAAAGCCAGGGAATGTTCATCCGAGAGCCTAAAAGCCGTTTGCCACATACAGTCAGTCAACACACATCATACCATTCTCATTGTCATGTAAATAAATACACATGCTATATTTTTTTAACGCATATTTAACCTCTTTCAAACACTGATATACAGTTTGTGTTAGTATTTTTCCTGTTGGGAATCTGCTGCTTTGTTTTTGTGAACGATTCTTCTCTGAGAAGAATGCCCGGTTCGACTGGTTGTGTTTCATGTTGTCTAAAGAAGAACCCTTTCACACAGAGAGAGTATCCACAACTGTCATCATTATAACTGCTAGCCTCTATGTAAACATGCCATATCTGTTTGGCGATCTTGGGAATACCCTCTCTACAGTTTATTACTGTATGTTCTCTTTCATTTTAATTGCGTAGAATAAAAGCCGTTTGTATAGGGTTACATGTTTTGCCAGAAGCAAGTCAACATATCTGTGAAGCCCCAGAAATATGAGGAGTTGTTTTGTAGCAACAGCAGGTGCTTCACAGTTCCATTTATTTAATGGAAAAGGATTTTCATAGAAATCAACTACTTTTACAGTGATGAATTATGCTCTGATCTGATATGGAGTATTAAACTGTTCAGTCTGGCCTTGTCTTTCTTATGGGATACTATACCTATAATGTCCACAAGCATGCTGCAATAAAATCATAAGTGGTTTTGTTTTGCATCAATATTACACAGTTCATAAAGCCTGTTACAAAATATTCATAATTAATATTGTAAAGAGAGACATTCTCCTTAAAGGTGGTGTCCATCTGTTTTTCAGTGAAAACCTGGCGAGTTGACTTGTTCAACCTTTTGATCAAGTTATTTTTAACAAGCAGTTAAAGACTGAGCATACTTAGCCCATGTTTTTGGTACGAACTGGCAGCCAATATTGTAATTTAGAGGAGAGCAGAAAAAGTAGATTTAGTCAGTGGCAAGGCTTCAAACCCATTGAGTGAGAGCAGAACCATCTCTCGTAATCTTACACATGCCAGTTGTTCACTCTGCGTCTCCTAATGTTTGGCTGTGGTACAGGGACGAGGATGGGACAGGGAATGGCACAGGGACGGGACTGGCACAGGGATGGGATGGGGACAGGGACTGGCACAGGGATGGGATGGGATGAGGACTGGCACAGGGATGGGATGGGATGGGGACAGGGACTGGCACAGGGATAGGAATGGGATAGGCACAGGGATCAGACGGGGACAGGGATGGGAATGGGATAGGCACAGGGATCAGACGGGCACAGGGATGGGACGGGGATGGGATGGGACAGGGATAGTAATGGGATAGGCACAGGGATCCGACGCGGACAGGGATGGGATGGGACAGGGATAGTAATGGGATAGGCACAGGGATCCGATGGGGACAGGGATGGGATGGGACAGGGATGGGATGGGACAGGGATAGTAATGGGATAGGCACAGGGATCCGACGGGGACAGGGATGGGATGGGACAGGGATAGGAATGGGATAGGCACAGGGATCAGACGGGGACAGGGATCCGACGGGGACAGGGATGTGACAGGGATGGGATGGGACAGGGATAGGCACAGGGATCAGACGGGGACAGGGATCTGACGGGGACAGTGATGGGATGGGACAGGGATGGGATAGGAATGGGATAGGCACAGGGATCAGACGGGGACAGGGATCCGACAGGGACAGGGATGGGACGGGGACAGGGATAGGAATGGGACAGGCACAGGGATCAGACGGGGACAGGGATCTGACGGGGACAGGGATGGGATGGGACAGGGATGGGATAGGAATGGGATAGGCACAGGGATCAGATGGGGACAGGGATCCGACGGGGATAGGGATGACATGAAGAAATACACTGCAGAGACAGAAGAGCAATACGAGACAGGAATTATTGCGTCCTGTAGAATCACGTAAAGCCTTGTTTTAGAGACCAACTCTGTGTTTCTGTCCAGTAGAGGACAGGACATAGATAGGGGTGTGTGGTGGCTCAATGAGTAATGACAGAGTAGAGAATTACAAAAAGAGAAGGACAGAACAGGCCATGAGAGAGAGAGAGATGATTGGCTGATGAGTGAAGCAGGCATGACAAGGGGAAGGAAACCGGTAGAATAGTTGAGCGGAGTAGAGAGGAGGAGTTGGGCCAGTGAGGGGGAGAGGAGGAGTTGGGCCAGTGAGAGGGAGAGATGAGGAGTTGGGCCAGTGAGGGGGAGGGAGGGAGATGGGCCAGTGAGAGGGAGGGAGGAGGAGTTAGGCCAGTCAGAGGGAGGGAGGAGGAGTTGGGAGAGGAGGAGTTGGGCCAGTGAGAGGGAGGGGAGGGGTTGGGCCAGTGAGAGGGAGGGAGGAGGAGTTGGGCCAGTGAGAGGGAGGGAGGAGGAGTTGGGCCAGTGAGAGGGAGGGAGGAAGAGTTGGGCCAGTGAGAGGGAGAGAGGAGGAGTTGAGCCAGTGAGAGGGAGAGAGGAGGAGTTGAGCCAGTGAGAGGGAGAGAGGAGGAGTTGAGCCAGTGAGAGGGAGAGAGGAGGAGTTGAGCCAGTGAGAGGGAGAGAGGAGGAGTTAGGCCAGTGAGAGGGAGGGAGGGAGTTGGGCCAGTGAGAGGGAGGGAGGAGGAGTTGGGCCAGTGAGAGGGAGAGGGAGTTGGGCCAGTGAGAGGGAGGAGGAGTTGGGCCAGTGAGAGGGAGGGAGGAGGAGTTGGGCCAGTGAGAGGGAGGGAGGGAGTTGGGCCAGTGAGAGGGAGGGAGGAGGAGTTGGGCCAGTGAGAGGGAGGGAGGGAGTTGGGCCAGTGAGAGGGAGGGAGGGAGTTGGGCCAGTGAGAGGGAGGGAGGAGGAGTTGGGCCAGTGAGAGGGAGAGGGAGTTGGGCCAGTGAGAGGGAGGAGGAGTTGGGCCAGTGAGAGGGAGGGAGGAGGAGTTGGGCCAGTGAGAGGGAGAGGGAGTTGGGCCAGTGAGAGGGAGGAGGAGTTGGGCCAGTGAGAGGGAGGGAGGAGTTGGGCCAGTGAGAGGGAGAGAGAGAGGTCATGAGCAGATGAGCTCCTGCATCTTTCAGCATGTTCTTGGAAAAATAGAGATTTGGAGTTAGATAAACTTAGATTTTTCGGCAGGGTCATTTAAAGGATTCTACTCTCCACAGCATAACCTTCGCTCCAGATCAAAACTCAAAACCTACAACCTGATTTTGGACTAAATTACTGAATTACCTGGAAGGCCCAAGCTATACAGCACATGCTCTGGCAAACCAACTGAAAACACCATCCAACCTGGAACTGAGTGAGTAATGTTTAGTCTGAAGATAGATTTTATTTTCAATTAGCCAAGAAGAAAATACATTACAATGATATATTTTACTTTATGGGGCTGAATGCTGAGTTGGACTACCAAGCCTGCTAGGACAAGGAGATGGACCACCAAGCCTGCTAGGACAAGGAGATGGACCACCAAGCCTGCTAGGACAAGGAGATGGACTACCAAGCCTGCTAGGACAAGGAGTTGGACCACCAAGCCTGCTAGGACAAGGAGATGGACCACCAAGCCTGCTAGGACAAGGAGATGGACCACCAAGCCTGCTAGGACAAGGAGATGGACCACCAAGCCTGCTAGGACAAGGAGATGGACCACCAAGCCTGCTAGGACAAGGAGTTGGACCACCAAGCCTGCTAGGACAAGGAGATGGACCACCAAGCCTGCTAGGACAAGGAGATGGACCACCAAGCCTGCTAGGACAAGGAGATGGACCACCAAGCCTGCTAGGACAAGGAGATGGACCACCAAGCCTGCTAGGACAAGGAGATATCCGCTTCAATTAGCACTGACGTGTCAGATGAGAGGAGTCAGATCCCTTTTGGTCCAACAACGGCAGGAGAATCAAACCGGCTACTCCAAACCAAATGCAGAAGGCTTTGAAGCTGCCTCCCGCTGATCAGAGGTCATTAAAATACAGTACCCTCGGGAATATAAAAAATGATAAGGCAAGAAAAGAGTACAAAATGGAGCTCCTTATGGAAAATCAAGAGATACTGTTAAAAAATTGGGAACATAAGCAACTTAATCTTCCACACAGACCATCCCCTGGCATGGCACAGTGCTATATTAACACACACAAGAGGGGTGGAAACTCAGGATATTGAACAATGAGGACTCTGAGTCAGAAATATAAATCTCTATAAGTCTGGAACAGTATTGGTAACCCCAAACAGTTTCAGGTGGACTTTCACCTAATCAAAGAATTAGCTCAGCAGGAGAAGCTCTCCCTTGAGAAAGATACCCCAACCCTGAGCGGGTCAGACTAGACCTCTTCATTATATAACCCCACAGACGACCAACCCAAGTGGAAAGTCAAACTCACAGCACAGAGTACTACTCCCTCATTGAAATGGAGGATAAATTCACCCAGCTGGAGGTAAGGCAGGTGGAGCTGGAACAGCAGGTGATTACACTCCAGTCAGCACAGATCCAGACAACGGTCCAGCACAACAACACCCCCTTAACTAGATCTGGAGAGCTGGAGGTGGAGAGAGACATCTGCACGCTGGACTGTAGTGAGACAACTTCAACAGGAGAAAGAGCAGGAGCAGGAGAAGAACAGAGCACTAGAGGAGAGGATCAGACTGCTGGAGGAGAGGGTGTGGGGGATGGCTTGTGACAGAGAACAACCTACTAGAGAGGTGGCCACCCCCACAGAGAAGCCAGCAGAACAGCCCATCTCAGCTCCCGACAAAAGTCTCGACACCATAGCAGAACAGTCCACCCCTGACCATAGCCTCAAAATCACAGCTGGTACAGACAAATGAAGAACCCCCAAGCCCAGGGGATCTCACCCCCTCTGAACACCCCCCCCTCGTCAGCCACCCTGATAGCCCTCCTGACAACCCCCCTGACAACGCAAGTATTGTGCCTGAAAACCACATTTGGTCCTGGCCCACCACTCCACCCTGGACTTGAACAGCCTTTTTATTTAATTTATTTAATTTCACCTTTATTTAACCAGGTAGGCAAGTTGAGAACACCTTTATTTAACCAGGTAGGCAAGTTGAGAACACCTTTATTTAACCAAGTAGGCAAGTTGAGAACACCTTTATTTAACCAGGTAGGCAAGTTGAGAACACCTTTATTTAACCAAGTAGGCAAGTTGAGAACAAGTTCTCATTTACAATTGCGACCTGGCCAAGATAAAGCAAAGCAGTTCGACACATACAACAACACAGAGTTACACATGGAGTAAAACAAACATACAGTCAATAATACAGTAGAAAAATAAGTCTATATACAATGTGAGCAAATGAGGTGAGCTAAGGGAGGTAAAGGCAAAAAAAGGCCATGGTGGTGAAGTAAATATAATATAGCAAGTAAAACACTGGAATGGTAGATTTGCAGTGGAAGAATGTGCAAGTAGAGATAGATATAATGGGGTACAAAGGAGCAAAATAAATAAATACAGTAGGGGGAGAGGTAGTTGTTTGGGCTAAATTATAGATGGGCTATGTACAGGTGCAGTAATCTGTGAGCTGCTCTGACAGCTGGTGCTTAAAGCTAGTGAGGGAGATAAGTGTTTCCAGTTTCAGAGATTTTTGTCGTTCGTTCCAGTCATTGGCAGCAGAGAACTGGAAGGAAAGGCGGCCAAAGGAAGAATTGGTTTTGGGGGTGACCAGAGAGATATACCTGGTTAGCTGAATACTAACGTTAGCCAGTAAAGCTTCTGGTTAGCTTCTGGCTAGATTCTGGCTAGCTTCTGGTTAGCTTCTGGTTAGCTTCTGGCTAGCTTCTGGCTAGCTTCTATTGTGGGTTTCAGATTATTTACGACCAGGTCCACCCACCCACCCCAACCAATCAACACCCCCCCCCCCAAGTCAACCATGCCCACACCCCATTTAGGCCTCCTCAGATCAGTCCTATGCCCCTCCTGCCCACCCATGTCCCCTACTCCCACAAAGAGTGCCTCAACATGAAGGTTACACATACTCCCAGGCCGTGAGCGGGCAAACAGGCCCTACTCTTACACTAGCCCAAGCTAATGGAATATACCAGATGCTCAGCAGGCTATGCTCACACTTACTGGCATGAGGCCAAACCACCCAACAAACAATATTGGACACTTTATGGAACACAAAGCCTTCACTATCTCATCCTGGAATATCCGAAGCCTGAGGTCATCTGCCTTTGGCCTAAAGAGCAGGAACCTGGACTTCATCAAATATATCTGAAATACAGACATTGTCACCCTACAAGAAACATGGTATAGAAGAGACGGACCCACCGGTTGCCCTCTAGGTTGCAGAGAGCTGGTAGTCCCATCCACAAAAACAACCAGGTGTGAAACAAGGAAGGGACTCAGGGGGTATGCTAATTTCATATAGAGCAGACCTAACTCACTCTATTAAATTAATCAAAACAGGAACATTTTACATTTATCTTGAAATTCAAAAGGAAATTATCTAAACAGAAAAATGTCCTCCTGTGTGCTACCTACAGTGGGGAGAACAAGTATTTGATACACTGCCAATTTTGCAGGTTTTCCTACTTACAAAGCATGTAGAGGTCTGTCATTTTTAATATAGGTACACTTCAACTGTGAGAGACGGAATCTAAAACAAAAATCCAGAAAATCACATTGTATGATTTTTAAGTAATTAATTTGCATTTTATTGCATGACATAAGTATTTAACACATCAGAAAAGCAGAACTTAATATTTAGTACAGAGATCATACGTTTCCTGTAGTTCTTGACCAGGTTTTCACACACTGCAGCAGGGATTTTGGCCCACTCCTCCATACAGACCTTCTCCAGATCCTTCAGGTTTCGGGGCTGTCGCTGGGCAATACGGACTTCCAGCTCCCTCCAAAGATGTTCTATTGGGTTCAGGTCTGGTGACTGGCTAGGCCACTAGATGGGAACATCAACTCAGAAGAGTTGGCTGAGGGCAGATGAAAGTTCCAAATATCCAGACCCCAGAAACCCCAGATTCCTGTGTGCATTGCTTTCAGGATAGCGTGCTGATGTGAGCTTGTTGTTCTCCCCTCTCTGTCTGCAGCAACCATGAAGAAAAGCAGTGTCCTGTTTCCTGGGGGGGATGGCCTGAACATGAATGGGATGAACGCCCCAACCTTGTCCGAGGGGGACCTACTTCTCCAGGTACAACATGGCACAGTACAGACAGACAGACAGAGAGACAGAGAAACAGAGCAGTTTGGGATGGGCCCATAGTGTCTAAATGTCTTGATTGACTGACAGACATTTCAGCACCCAGAACCAAATCTTCTGTGGGCGCTGGCCAGTTTTGAATGTTAAAAGTCATGAGAGACTACTGGCTGGCAGACGAGTAGGTAAAGACCCAGACATTGTTCATTCGTTTGTTAATCCAGGTGGATTGAGTTATAATCCAGGACCATCCATTTAGCAGGAAGTTTTGACAGGTGAAATAGGTTGTCCTAGTACTTCATGCCAAGGCCTGGTCACGATTTACTACGCTTAACAAAGCAAACGCTCCCCCAGTGCTCTAGCACGCTGTCTTCTCATTCTCAGATGTCAGGTACATTTTCACACCAAGCGATGACTGGCATGTTTGTGGATTCCTCTCTCAAGATGGAGGCTGGTATGATCATCAGTCAATGCAGAGGGAACTGTGATAGACAGTAAACAGGTTGCCAGATTATAATATCCCCTTTGTAAGGACCAACGCCGGAGTTGAGAAGCAGGTACGAGAAGTTGAACATTTTAATGAGGAACAGCGTCAGCACACGGGTAAACAAGGACAAATGACAATCAATGCAGAAGCAGGGGACAGAGCGGGGAACCAGACAGATATAGGGTAGGTAATGACAGAGGTGATTGAGTCCAATAATCATTGATGTGCGTGACGGGGAGAAGGCAGGTGTGTGTAATGTTGATGGCAGGAGGGCACAATGCTGGGTAGCCTGGTGCCCTCATGTGCCGGGGAGCTGGAGCAGGCGTGACACCCATAGTAAACAGTTACCAGATTACAATAACCCTGTAGTAAACAGGTTGCCAGATTATAATACCCCCATAGTAAACAGGTTGCCAGATTATAATACCCCTTTAGTAAACAGGTTGCCAGATTACAATACTCCCATAGTAAACAGGTTGCCAGATTATAATACCCCTTTAGTAAACAGGTTGCCAGATTATAATACCCCTTTAGTAAACAGGTTGCCAGATTATAATACCCCCATAGTAAACAGGTTGCCAGATTATAATACCCATGTAGTAAACAGGTTGCCAGATTATAATACCCCCATAGTAAACAGGTTGCCAGATTATAATACCCATGTAGTAAACAGGTTGCCAGATTATAATACGCATGTAGTAAACAGGTTGCCAGATTATAATACCCATGTAGTAAACAGGTTGCCAGATTATAATACCCCCATAGTAGGTTGTGAGACTTGCCTAGTTAAATAAAGGTAAAATAAAAAAATATATTTTAAAAAGTAAACAGGTTGACAGATTATAATACCCCCATAGTAAACAGGTTGCCAGATTATAAAACCCCCATAGGAAACAGGTTGCCAGATGACAATACCCCCATAGTAATCAGGTTGCCAGATTATAAAACCCCCATAGGAAACAGGTTGCCAGATTATAATACCCCTTTAGTAAACAGGTTGCCAGATTACAATACTCCCATAGTAAACAGGTTGCCAGATTATAATACCCCTTTAGTAAACAGGTTGCCAGATTATAATACCCCTTTAGTAAACAGGTTGCCAGATTATAATACCCCCATAGTAAACAGGTTGCCAGATTATAATACCCATGTAGTAAACAGGTTGCCAGATTATAATACGCATGTAGTAAACAGGTTGCCAGATTATAATACCCATGTAGTAAACAGGTTGCCAGATTATAATACCCCCATAGTAGGTTGTGAGACTTGCCTAGTTAAATAAAGGTTAAATAAATAAAAATATTTTAAAAAGTAAACAGGTTGCGAGATTATAATACCCCCATAGTAAACAGGTTGCCAGATTATAAAACCCCCATAGGAAACAGGTTGCCAGATGACAATACCCCCATAGTAATCAGGTTGCCAGATTATAAAACCCCCATAGGAAACAGGTTGCCAGATTATAATACCCCTTTAGTAAACAGGTTGCCAGATTACAATACTCCCATAGTATACAGGTTGCCAGATTATAATACCCCTTTAGTAAACAGGTTGCCATATTATAATACCCCTTTAGTAAACAGGTTGCCAGATTATAATACCCCCATAGTAAACAGGTTGCCAGATTATAATACCCATGTAGTAAACAGGTTGCCAGATTATAATACGCATGTAGTAAACAGGTTGCCAGATTATAATACCCATGTAGTAAACAGGTTGCCAGATTATAATACCCCCATAGTAAACAGGTTGCCAGATTATAATACGCATGTAGTAAACAGGTTGCCAGATTATAATACCCATGTAGTAAACAGGTTGCCAGATTATAATACCCATGTAGTAAACAGGTTGCCAGATTATAATACCCCCATAGTAAACAGGTTGCCAGATTATAATACCCATGTAGTAAACAGGTTGCCAGATTATAATACCCATGTAGTAAACAGGTTGCCAGATTATAATACCCATGTAGTAAACAGGTTGCCAGATTATAATACCCATGTAGTAAACAGGTTGCCAGATTATAATACCCCCATAGTAGGTTGTGAGACTTGCCTAGTTAAATAAAGGTTAAATAAAAAATATATATTTAAAAAAGTAAACAGGTTGCCAGATTATAATACCCCCATAGTAAACAGGTTGCCAGATTATAAAACCCCCATAGGAAACAGGTTGCCAGATGACAATACCCCCATAGTAATCAGGTTGCCAGATTATAAAAACCCCATAGGAAACAGGTTGCCAGATGATAATACCCCCAGATGAACAAAATGTAATCTTTAATGCAACCCTGTCATTCATGCGTTTGTTTTTGAAGCTCGTCTGGAGCCGTGAAATGAAATGTTATATAGTGAGAGTGTGCATTACTGTATTAACACTGTATCTGGTCTTGCAGGCTCTGAATGGCTTTGTGCTGGTGGTCACAGCTGAGGGACATGTGTTCTATTCCTCTCCTACTATCCAAGACTACCTGGGCTTCCATCAGGTAACTACAATATCATCTGTAACATAACTGTAACTACATTTACATTTGACATTTTAGTCATGTAGCAGACACTCTTATCCAGAGTGATTTATAGTAGTGAGTGCATACGCCAGGGTTGTGGGAATCAAACCCACAACCATGCTCTACCAACTCTAACACCATGCTCTACCAACACCATGCTCTACCAACACCATGCTCTACCAACTCCAACACCATGCTCTACCAACTCCAACACCATGCTCTACCAACTCCAACACCATGCTCTACCAACACCAACACCATGCTCTACCAACACCAACACCATGCTCTACCAACTCCAACACCATGCTCTACCAACACCAACACCATGCTCTACCAACACCATGCTCTACCAACTCCAACACCATGCTCTACCAACATCAACACCATGCTCTACCAACTCCAACACCATGCTCTACCAACACCATGCTCTACCAACACCATGCTCTACCAACATCAACACCATGCTCTACCAACTCCAACACCATGCTCTACCAACTCCAACACCATGCTCTACCAACACCATGCTCTACCAACACCATGCTCTACCAACTCCAACACCATGCTCTACCAACTCCAACACCATGCTCTACCAACTCCAACACCATGCTCTACCAACTCCAACACCATGCTCTACCAACTCCAACACCATGCACTACCAACACCAACACCATGCTCTACCAACACCATGCTCTGCCAACTCCAACACCATGCTCTACCAACTCCAACGCCATGCTCTACCAACTCCCAACACCATGCTCTACCAACTCCAACACCATGCTCTACCAACACCATGCTCTACCAACTCCAACGCCATGCTCTACCAACTCCCAACACCATGCTCTACCAACTCCAACACCATGCTCTACCAACACCATGCTCTACCAACACCATGCTCTACCAACTCCAACACCATGCTCTACCAACACCATGCTCTACCAACTCCAACACCATGCTCTACCAACACCATGCTCTACCAACACCATGCTCTACCAACACCATGCTCTACCAACACCATTCTCTACCAACTCCAACACCATGCTCTACCAACTCCAACACCATGCTCTACCAACTCCAACACCAGGCTCTACCAACTCCAACACCATGCTCTACCAACACCATGCTCTACCAACTCCAACACCATGCTCTACCAACTCCAACACCATGCTCTACCAACTGAGCCACATATCACATCACATCTGTAACACAACTGTAACAACATCACATATGTAACATAACACAACATCACATCACATATGTAACATACAGTGGTTTGCAAAAGTATTCACCCCCTTGGCATTTTTCCTATTTTGTTGCATTACAACCTGGAATTAAAATAGATTTTTTGGGGGGTTTTGGTGTCATTTGATTTACACAACATGCCTACCACTTTGAAGATGCAAAACATGTTTTTTGGTGAAACAAACAAGAAATAAGACAAAGAAACAGAACTTGAGCGGCTTTGTGATGGCCACTCCAATACATTGACTTTGTTGTCCTAAAGCCGTTTTGCCACAACTTTGGAAGTATGCTTGAGGTCATTGTCCATTTGGAAGACCCATTTGCGACCAAGCTTTAACTGATGTCTTGAGCTGTTGCTTCAATATATCCACAAGTTTCCTTCCTCATGAAGACATCTATTTTGTGAAGTGCAACAGTCACTCCTGCAGCAAAGCACCCCCAGAACATGATGCTGCCACTCCCGTGCCTCACGGTTGGGTGTTCTTCGGCTTGCAAGCCTCCCCCTTTTTCCTCCAAACAAAATGATGGTCATTATAGCCAAACAGTTATTTTTGTTTCATCAGAACAAAGGACATTTCTCCAAAAAGTACGATCTTTGTCCCCATGTGCAGTTGCTGGCTTTTTCCGTGCGGTTTTGGATTAGTGGCTTCTTCCTTGCTGAGTGGCCTTTCAGGTTATGTCGACATAGGACTCGTTTTACTGTCCCAACTTCTGTCCCAACTTCCAAGAGTCCGCTTTGGCTTTGACCACAAACCTCATAGTTCCTTTTGTTCTGAGAGAAACTTCTAAGTAACAAGTGAATCACATGAAACCAGGAACAAACAGTGTCCAGGGCCCACTTCAGACTTGTGGCTTCAGGGTTTGTTTGCTTAGACACACACATGCTTTTGTAAGACTTCATAAACTCCGGTCCATTATTTTGTCGTTATAGTTTTTCAGGGGTGGGCAACACAGTTGCAAGAACTACTAAAGTCCTATTAGTTGTCCTATTAGTTGTCCTATTAGTTGTCCATTCCAGTTTAGACTACAAGTGAAGTACCCATGTCATTAAGAAGCCCTGAT
Source organism: Oncorhynchus kisutch (assembly GCF_002021735.2). Taxonomy (NCBI): domain Eukaryota; kingdom Metazoa; phylum Chordata; class Actinopteri; order Salmoniformes; family Salmonidae; genus Oncorhynchus; species Oncorhynchus kisutch. The sequence goes on from NC_034199.2 coordinate 42,754,541, forward strand.
ACGGCTTGTAGACACCATTATTATTATGCCTCTACAATAACAATGGAGGCTACAGCCATAGTCATGAACTAGATTTAACTTTGGTTGAGTTTGCCCTGTCTCTTTGTCTGTCTGTAGTCAGACGTGGTCCACCAGAGTGTGTTTGAGCTGATCCACACAGACGACAGAGCCACGTTCAGACGACAGCTTCACTTTGCCCTCAACCCCAAGCCCTTTGACCCAGAGCAGGGAGGAGACGGTGAGTGACCTGGAGGGAATGGGTTGTGGACAGTTTGGGTCATTTTTTTCAGTGCTTTTAGTGGAAGTCATCGATTGATGTCAATGGGAGCATGCTCGAGCTAGGTGTGTTTATTTCAATTTGTGATTTGGCCCATGTTTTTTGATGATAAGCTCTCATTTTACGATCTTTCACCACATTTCTATGTTCAGGCATGGCGAGCAGCAGTGACATCACCAGGAACATCGTGACCTATAACCCTGAGCAGCTCCCACCAGAGAACTCCTCCTTCCTGGAGAGGAACTTCGTGTGTCGCTTCCGCTGCCTCCTAGACAACTCCTCTGGCTTCCTGGTGAGTCTCTCAGCTTCCTGGTGAGTCTCTCAGCTTCCTGGTGAGTCTCTCAGCTTCCTGGTAGGTGTTATTGACAACTCCTCTGGCTTCCTGGTGAGTCTCTCATCTATAGGGCTGTAGAGAAAACATCCACTTTGTATTGTCACCAGAAAGTACTTCATACACTGTATTGTGTCAAATGAACACACACCACCACTGTTGATTAAGTTGACAATACGATGTGAGTGGTGGGATCTTGGCAAAGTTTGGCAAAACTTTTTATACAATCAGTCACCTAGGCACGTTTCAGATCAATCACTTGCTAAGTTTGAGATCAATCACTATCACTAGCTACATTTCAGATCAATCACTAGCTAAGTTTAAGAGTCTAACATACCTTTGTTCTCCTCATATCCAGGCTCTGAACTTCCAGGGGCGTTTGAAGTTCCTCCATTGCCAGAGCATGCTGGGGGATGACGGGATGCACAGCCAGCCCAGGTTGGGCCTGTTCACCATCGCCACCCCTGTCCACACCCCGTCCATATTGGAGATCAGAAACAAGACGATCTTCTTCCAGACCAAACACAAGCTTGACTTCACCCCCACGGGTGTCGATGCCAGGTGACTCTAAAGGCCTGAAACTAATTCTCATTGGGTCCAAAAAAAAGAGTTGTCAGGCTTACATTTAGGAAGGAAAAATGCTACCATTTAATCTAAGTTCCTTGATCAAATGTAGGACTTGATCAAAATGGAACTGTTTTTAAAATGTCACTATTTCACTTTTCTATTCAACATGTTTGAGGGATGACTTCACAAGTGAACATGATGTGTAATGTGCTATACTTTCCACTAACGCTAACATGGTGTGGCCTGCCCTGTTGTCTCTCTACAGGGGGAAGGTTGTCCTGGGATACTCAGAGATTGAGTTGTGTATGAGAGGCTCTGGGTATCAGTTCATCCACGCAGCTGATATGATGTACTGTGCAGATAGCCATGTCAGAAGTATGTTTACAATGTTTACAACTCTCTAGCAATTATTTGTTTGATCATTCTTTTTTGTATGATTATCTAATAATATGAATATTTTCCCCTCAGTGATTAAGACAGGAGAGAGTGGTCTGACCACGTTCAGACTGCTGCAGAAGACTGGGTGCTGGGTCTGGGTCCAGGCCAATGCCAGGCTTGTCTACAAAGGAGGAAGACCCGACTTCATCATCGCACGCCAGAGAGCTTTACTGTGAGTAATTAATATCTGAAAGTACAATCTGTCTGCATCATCATTGACTGTCATTTCATTGCGTCTCGAAATATATGATTGTATCATTCATTCATTCATTCATTCATTCATATGATTTTCTCTCTCTGTATCCCTTTAGTAATTCTGAGGGAGAGGAGAATCTACGCCAGAGGAAGATGCAGCTGCCCTTCAGCTTCACCACCGGGGAGGCCCTGCTGTACGAGACCGGCCCCACCCTGGATGCCACAGAGTTCCAAACCAATCCCCCAAAAATCTGCAAGGTGGAGTCTCTGGACCCCCAGTCTCTACTGGGCTCTTTACTAAAGCAGGACGAAACCGTCTACACCCAGCCCCAGGAGCCTCAGCTACCCATAGACCAGGTATTCATGGACAGCCGAGCGCTCACCAACGTGGCCTGTAACTCCTGGCAGAGTAGCATGGAGCCCCAGGGGCCCGACGGGGTTGATGATGGTGATAGCCCCAGGGAGGTCAAGCACGAGGGGGCGTTGGTAGCCATGATCGATGCCCTGGAGAAGATGGCGCAGGATGGGGACCTGTGTGCGGCTCTGCAGGGGATGGACGTGGGTACGGCGGAGCTGATGGAGTGGGAGAGCACCCTCCTCAGGCTGAGCCAGAACTCCAATGGGACCGGGAGCGGGGACACTTCCCTAGAGCTGGATGACATCATGACCAACGACATCTTCTCTTACGTGGAGGAAGCCTTGTTCAAGGAGAGCAGCGAGGGGAGCGGTAACCAGCCCAACTGCTCCACCATGGTCAACAATGACCCTAACCTGTTCACAGGGGTGCTCGACAACAACAACCAGGGTGGACCATTTACAGGAGTGGTCAGCCCTACTACAGGTGCCGGACAGTGCAAGCCCGGGTTGCTTGACAAATTCAGCTTTGTCCAAAATGGCTCCCCAGTGAACGATCTAAATGGTATCAGCCACAGTCAGGTAACAGACAACAGAGTAGTTGGTTTGTCAGGACAGAACCAGGCAGGACCACAGCAGGTGTTCAAGAGCACCCAGAGGCTCTCCCACTTCGGCCCCCAGATTCCTCAGACGGGCCTGAATATCCCCATCCTGCAGCAGCTACAGCTCAACGACATCTTCACCCCCGCTCTGGAGCTCCCCGAGCTCAGTATCCCACATAGCTCAGGCCAGAATGAGTCTGTCACGTTAAGCACTAGCATGGCTGGATCCTGTGCTCAGGCACCAAACAACCACATGGGAAGCCCTCAGATCATCGCTGGCCAGGTCCAATCTAACCAGCCACCTCCACAGTGTTTCCCTCATAATGGCTTGCCAGCTGCAATGGCACCAAACGGACCAGAGGAGATCTCTGTTCCACAGTCCAACCATCTACCACCTATTCTGGTGGATGCTTGGGCATCTTTGATTCCCAGTAATGGCTTTGTTTCACCCCAGATTGCCTGCAGTGCACCATTTCAGTCGCTAAAAACCCAGAAAGTGCAGCAGTGGCCCCAGAACCAGCAGCATCAGCTACCACCACCCGCCAGCACAATGAAAAATGGACACCAATTCATCCCAGACTGTCACAGTCAAGCCACAGAGACCCAAAGAGTCCCTCTCACAGGCCTTTGGCCACAGAACACAGGATTGTACCACCAACCCCAGCAGGGGCGATTGGCCAACGGCCAGCCTGCTCCATCCGGCAGCTGTATGTTTGAGAACGTCTCACCCCCCCTCCCCAACAGAAACAGCCACGTGGATGGCACCATTCTGCCTCCCCCCTTGTCTGTATGCCAGAGGAGGATGGTGGACCCCCAGGACCAGAGCTACTTGCAGTGGGGCCCCAGTGAGCCGGTGGTGGACACGTCAGCCATCATCCAGGACAACACCGGAATCAGCTTCCCGGCTCGCCCGCTTGTGGCCAACATCACCACCCCCGAGAGCCTACTGGCCATGCAGCAGTACCTTTCTGGACGCAACAGAGTCGGACAGACACAGGTAACTATGTCCCCTCTCTCTGTTGTGGATGGAGCACTGACTTTTTCCTTACCACATAACCTGGTTCTACTGGTCAAGTCACGTGGTTAGGAAAACTCAGGGCCCTAACTAATTATGAAGTAAATTTATTGATATTATTAATTGTTAATTTATGAAACAAGCCAGGCTCTATTTGTCATACTTTTCCCCCAACAGATCCCAAGCCTCTGTGTAGTAGACAGCAATGGAACATTCTCCTCATCCCCACTTGTCAATGGAACATTCTCCTCAGCCCCACTTGTCAATGGAACATTCTCCTCAGCCCCACTTGTCAATGGAACATTCTCCTCAGCCCCACTTGTCAATGGAACATTCTCCTCAGCCCCACTTGTCAATGGAACATTCTCCTCAGCCCCACTTGTCAATGGAACATTCTCCTCAGCCCCACTTGTCAATGGAACCATGTGCTTTACAGACCACAACCAAACCAACTATTGTGACTTCTAAACACGAGTCACATGTTACTCTGTAAACATTATGGACAAAAAGAGGAGGAAGCCATCCATGGATCTGTTCATCCATCCATCCGTACACATTCAAAGACAACACACTGCCTTAAGAGCTGCCTCAGGGAGGGTGTCGTGATGACAAGCCATCTCCTAGTCAGACACACCATTCATCTCCCCATATCAGTGTTTACAGGAAATACAAGCACTCTTTTGATTAAGCACTTGTCACTTCTGTCAGCAATGGAACAAAAAGCAGCCACTTTACATGGATCTGGTTTTCTTTCTTTCTTTGTTGGGTTGCCTTCTGTTTTGTTTGTTGTTGCCTTGTCTTTGGTTTTATTACTGTGGAAAAACAGTATCTGTCACAACTTCAATGATATGAGTGAAGTTTGAATCCTCGCTGGTGAATTTGGCTTGTGTTATAATGGCTTTTTAGGGTCATGCCCAATTCCCAAAATGATTTATATATATTAATGAAGCAGGCCATATTCATTTCTTTTTTACGTTTGTTTCTTCTTACATTTACAGTGACAGGACACCATTCAAGTTTTCACTCGTGGAGAAACATACAAAAAAATGATATTGTACTCAGAGATTAAAAATAAAGGCAAAACATCCTCAATTTATATATGGAGTGTGGGGTTGCAAAATTTTGTGAACTTTAGATACATTTCCTAATTTTTACAAAATCCCAGTTGGAGAATTCCTTGAATCAGGAATCAGGGAATAGGCAGGAAATCCAGAATCCTCCAACCAGGGAAAACCAGGGAATTTATTGAATGTTCCTGGAATTTTGCAACCCTAATGAAGTGTAAATACAGAAATGGCCTCTATATTATTATAAAGATATGATTGTTTTTATTATGTGAGTGTGTTATGGCTGTGATGAATATGACTGTGTGTACATGGGGTGTGTTCCTGTTTGTGTTTGCTTGTTCTGAAGAATGAATGAAGCGGTGTACAAATATAATTTCTGAGGAAAAAGCAACGTATTTCATTGAAATGTCTGCATTGGTTGCAGAGTAGGCTATAAAAAAAACAAATTATGTGCTTTCAGATTGTACTTCTTGTAATGCTATTGGTATCCAAATGTCATTACAATTTAACAATAGTCTGATATAGTACGTTGATAATGCTATATCAATAGTATTCAATCCATTTATAGTTGTCTCTTTGTTTTATCTAAACTTCACTGAGCCATATGCTAACTTGTGGTAATTTTTTTACTTTAGTTTTTTGTTCATAATATCATCTGTGGAGGAAGGTGTAGTGCATGTTAAGGAGACTCAGGAGACATACAGTCACTAGTGAAAGTCGACACACCACTTGCACAGTCTTCACATTTTGCTACCTTAAAATCTGAAAAGAGATTTTTTTTCCTACCGATCTAAACAATCTACTCCACATTTTCAAAGTGAAACAAAAATGTATAAAAAAGAAATAGGAAACAAAGATGTTTTGATTGCGTTTGTCTTCGCAGCCGAGGGGTTAATACTTGATGGAAGACCCCTTTTTGTTGTAATTTTTCTCTCCCCAATTTTGTGGTATCCAATGTGTAGTTAGAATCTTGTCTCATTGCTGCAACTCCCCTATGGACTCGGGAGAGGTAAAGGTCGGGAGCCATGCGTCCGCCAAAACACGACCCTGCCAGGCTGCACTGCTTCTTGACACACTGCTCGCTTAACCCGGAAGCCAACCGCACCAATGTGTCGGAGGAAACACCGTCCAACTGACGACCGATGTCAGCTTGCAGGTGCCCGACCTGCCACAAGGAGGTCGGTAGAGCACGATGAGACAAGGAAATCCCAGCCGGCCAAACCTTCCCCGAACCCGGGCGACACTGGACCAAACCCTCCCCTAACCCAGATGACGCTAGGCAAATTGTGCGCTGCTTCATGGGTCTCCCGGTCACGGCTGGCTGTGGCACAGCCTGGGAACGAAACCGAGGCTGTAGTGACGCCTCAGCACTGCAATGCTGTTCCTTAGACCACTGCACCACTTGGGAGTCTCCGGTGGAAGCACCTTTGATTTCATTACAGCTGTGAATAATTTTGAATAAGATTATACCAACTTTTAGAGAAACATATTTTGATTGTTTATGTCAAAATTGCTTACGGTCAGTAAATTTGTTCAGGAGTCATTGATCGGCAGCCATATTCAAACCTTGTTTCTGATTGTCAAGCAAATTTAAGTCAAGGCTAAGAAACACTCAAGTACACTCAAGCCATTCTGGTGTCTTTGGCATTAACATTTTTGTAACTGTGCCGCTGAAAATAAAACTCTATTCCAGGGTTTTCCTCAACTTTTTACCTAGGCTTTGCTCTTTTCATGTTTCTTTTGATCCTGACAAACTCCTCAGTCCCTACTAGTGACAGGCATACCCATAACATGATGCTTCCACCACAATACTTGAAAATACAGACGGTTTATATTGGATTTGACAAAAGCCTGTTGTTTTTTTTATTTAGGCCAAAAAGTGATTTATTTGCCGTGTTGTCTTGCAGTATTACTTTAGAGCCTTGTTGCAACCAGAATGGATGATTTGTAATGGATATTGTAACACAGGCTTCCTTCTCTTCACCTTATCATACAGGCCAGTAATGTGGAGTGAATGTAATGTTGTTGATCCTCTGTATTTTCAAGTATTGTGGTGGCAGCATCATGTTATGGGTATGCTTGTCATGCCAGTGGCTGGGGAGTTTGTCAGGATCAAAATAAATATAAAAGGAGCAAAGCCCAGGTAAAAAGCTAGAGGAAAACCAGCCTCAGTCTTCTGAATACCTAACCCTGGGATAGATTTTTAAATTTCTGCCGGACAATTTCACAAAGTCAAATGCCAAAGACACACCAGTATGCCTTTCCAATAGGTGTTGAGTGGTCCTGAATGGTCCAGTCTCAGTCCTGACTTTAACCTGCTCAAATCAGAAACAATATTTGAATATTGCTGCGCATCAATGATTCCCAACTTAATGTACTGTGCTTGAGCAATTTTGACAAAAACAATGGATACGCAGTATGCTGCCCTAAGAGTAGTAGAATCTTATTCAAAATTATTCACAGCTTTAATGGCTGGCAAAGGTGCTTCCACCAATTATCAACTCTGGTGTGAAGACATACGCAATCAAGACATTTTTGTTTTATTTGTAATTAATTAGGAACATTTTCTATATATATTTTTTCGATTTGAAAACGTGGCGTAGGTTGTGTACATCAATAGGAAAAGATTTGTAATGCAATTTTTAGATAACATTTTAATGTGAAGGAGTGTGCAGACTTTCACTAGGCACTGTAGGTCCTAGAAGTCTAGTGTGGTAACCATGGTTACTATAGACATGGGACTGGAAGTAGAACTTCCCACGAGTCCACATGTTGATCAGCATATTGGACAAATGGAACTTCCCATTTAGTCCCATGTCAGTTGATGATTTACAGTAACATGGCAGGTCCTCCCGTTGTAAAGGCCCCCTGACACTGAAGTCTCCCGTCATCACTCTGACTCCTCCCTCAAAGGCATCTGAGGCTAAATCAATAAGGCTGCCCACCTTTTATTTCCCTTGACCTATTTCCTCATTCTGCTCAAATGAAAAGACAAGGCAGGTTTCCGCCATATTCCCCTATATGGCAGAAACTAAACCCGGCCAACTAGAGGGCCTCTCCTACCAAACTGCTCTCACTGACAGTTCTCTCAGCTCAATAAGGCAGAGGAAGTTACACATAGCAAAGGGAGCTGTTATATGTATTGGGTGTATTCACATTTAGCTTTGCTTTTGAATTAAATTTAGCAACTTTTCCGAGCTGATTTATAATATAATGGGTGGCAAGTTTTCAAAGCGCCTGCCTTGAAATGTTGATAAAGTTCCTTGTATCAAAGTTGATATGAAAGAAAGGGAAGGGTATATATTATATATCACCTCTAGGGTTGCAAAACCCCAGGAACTTTCAATACGTTTCCTGGTTTTCCAGAAATCCTGGTTGGAGGATTCCAGATTTCCTGCTTATTCCTTCCTGATTCCGGGAATCATCCAACTGGGATTTCAGGGAAAAACCTGGGAATTTATTGAAAGTTCCCAGAATTTTGCCATCCTAATCCACCCCCTGCTATATATCTATTCGTTAAGCTTACTCTTCAACGGTCTCCGACATCAGGCAGTTGCAGAGATCAGCATCAATATATTATGAATATTTCCGTTTTTGCATTTGTTTGTCGTATGTTTGGTTATTTCAAGTTGTTATTATGTCTCGTGGCCTTACAACATCTGTTAGACATTTGTTCTCCTCGGAAATATTTGTCTCCACATAAATATTTAATTTAGTGTAGTTCACTTGAATTTAGGCAAGTATAGCGTATGCATTGTATTGATATTTACCACCTTGCGTTTGTTACCTTATATTCTCAATTGTAAAATTAATTATCATATAAAAAAAGATTTCTAATAACTTACTAATGTGTTACTTGGTCATTATTAAAGTGCAATACTTCTGTTGGACACTGGAGGGCACATCTTTTTTTTTTTTACTGCTGACTGAATAATATAATCTCAATTAACTATGTAAACAAATATCACCCCACACTGCCCATCCAAAACCCCTCTTTATGGATCTGCATGAGTTGAATTTACAGCGAAAGGACTTCTATCATCAGTGAATTAGTGCAGGTATGGTTTTATAATGAAGGGATAAGGGCTTCTGTGCTGTGGCAGACACATAAGAAACAGAGATAGCCGGTTTTGATGAGATTTCCATGGCACTGCAGCCACAGGTTGGCACACAGCCAATGTTAATCATACCATACCAACCGGGGCTATCCGGCCCGGCCCGTAGGTACCACTCACATTACAGTCCTGGTGCAGGCTCTGACTATTAGTTACTACTCAGTCATTAATCACAGAGAGCGAGAGATATTGTTTATTATCTATTTCACTTGCTTTGGCAATGTAAACATATGTTTCCCATGCCAATAAAGACCCTTAAATTGAAAAATGTAATTTAGAGAGAGTTTTATTTCACTTTTGTTTAATATCTACATCACTTGCTTTGGCAATTTTAACACGTTTCCCATGCTAGTAAAGCCATTAAATTGAATTGAATTGAGAGAGAGGGTATTGCTACTTTTGATACATAAGCATATTTTAGCAATTACATTTACTTTTGATACTTCAGGATATTTAAAACCAAATACTTGTAGACTTTTACTCAAGCAGTATTTTACTGGGTGACTTTCACTTTTACTTGAATAACTTTCTATTAAGGTACCTATACTTTTACTCAAGTATGACAATTGGGTACTTTTTCCACCACTGGATATAGGCCCTGCTCCCTCCCAGCACAGGATATAGGCCCTGCTCCCTCCCAGCATAGGATATAGGCCCTGCTCCCTCCCAGCACAGGATATAGGCCCTGCTCCCTCCCAGCACAGGATATAGGCCCTGCTCCCTCCCAGCACAGGATATAGGCCCTGCTCCCTCCCAGCACAGGATATACGCCCTGCTCCCTCCCAACACAGGATATGGGCCCTGCTCCCTCCCAGCACAGGATATACGCCCTGCTCCCTCCCAACACAGGATATGGGCCCTGCTCCCTCCCAACACAGGATATAGGCCCTGCTCCCTCCCAACACAGGATATAGGCCCTGCTCCCTCCCAAGCTCAGGATATAGGCCCTGCTCCCTCCCAACACAGGATATAGGCCCTGCTCCCTCCCAGCACAGGATATAGGCCCTGCTCCCTCCCAGCACAGGATATAGGCCCTGCTCCCTCCCAGCACAGGATATAGGCCCTGCTCCCTCCCAGCACAGGATATAGGCCCTGCTCCCTCCCAACACAGGGTATAGAGCCCTATGGGCTCAACGGTCACACGACTTCATGTATGCATTATCATAGTTGTATACATTTCCCTTTGTCTACTGTGTGAGAGCATTCACTTGAGCCTACCTGTATATGTTTGTTTATATTGTGAGAGTCAACTGACTTTCAGCAGTAACAGTGTTTTAAAAAGGCCTATTCGGACACAGTTCCTGGCAAATTATTACAAACGTGTACAATAGAAAAATAGAAAAGTAATCAGATGAATCATGAATATATGTAACGGTGTAATTAAACTGTTAAATTCCTGCATAAAACAGATATTATGCCACCTCCTGGTAGATTGATGTGTTTACATTGTCTAATACACTCAGTGGTAAAGGTATGGGATTTTGGGGTAATCCGCAGTAGATTTATGGAGAAATGCTGTGGGTGAGTTGAAAATGGAATGGTCCCAGGATAGAAATGTATAAAGTGAAATTACATCATAAAATCCACATTTTACATTGTGCATTATCAGTTTATGTTATTAGTAACTACCGTTGTTGGTTTAGCGTCTGGGTAGCCACTTTTTATATGTTGTTTGCCGAATCTCAGTTTTTCATGTGGGTGTTTATGTTAGCTAAAGTTCCCTCTTTGAAGTTGGTAACGGTTAGCTAACTGAAAAATGCATCTTCATTAGAAGTGCTATTTATGTCCCGTGGAGTACTGATCATTCATCCATACTGTGTGTGTCCCATCATTGCAGGTAATTTATGACAAATTAGTATTAAATATATGTTTTTTAATCTCATGAGCACAAGCCAGCGCATTAGCCGGGTTTTGTTAGTTTAGGAAAATATGCGGTGCGTTGTAGATGTATTATATTTATTTGCCACAAGAGTGTGACATTGAGTAATTTTTCAGGTTAATTCGATATATTTTGAATACTAAAATGGGTGATAGTTTATTCTGATGTTGTAAATATGAGATTACACATGGAAACAATTGTATTTTTATTACTAGTAAATTATTAATTATTAGAAATTGTTAAATCGACTATACGATCACAATGACTTGATAGACATTTTTATAGTTTTTTTTTGTTAGTATATTATACACCAGAATTATGAAAAATGGCTGTGGGAGTGCTATTTATATCCTGTCGACTACTGATCATTTATCCATACTATGTGTGTCCCATGATTGCAGCTTTGGAAATAATATATATATATATATATATATATATATATATATATATATATATATATATATATATATATATATATATATATATATATATATATATATATATATATGCAAAGATGTAGGCCTATGTTTAGGTTTTGTCATGTATCAGCATGCCTGTATCCATTTCCGTAGCCTATTCTAATTGTATTTGTCACATGCGCGGAATACAACGGGTGTAGTAGACTTTACAGTGAAACGCTTACTTACAATCCCCTTAACCAACAACGCTTAAAGAAGTTAAGAAAAATAGGTGTTTTAAGTTTTTTTTAAATGAAAATGAAAAATTAAAGTAACAAATACTTAAACAGCAGCAGTAAAATAACAATAGCATTATGTACAAGTAGGTAGAGTTAAAGTGACTATGCATAGATAATAAACAGAGAGTAGCTGCAGCGTTAAAGAGGGGTCCTGGTAGCCCTCCTAATCAAATGTAGGCTATAGAGCACAAACGTGTATTGCCAAAAAACTATTAAATAGTCATTTCAACACCAGGGTATGCTAAACCATTAATTTAGAACAGAATGGTTTCATTATTTAAAATTCTAACCTCTGACCCACATACAGCAGAGGACACAAGGCTCAACAGAAACCGCTCTCATTTCCACACTGATTGGACGAAACGGGCCGCTCGGGAACTCGCAAACATTGCCGCGCTCCCATGTGTTTCCAGGAGATTTTCTTTTCCCCGTTGACCTCTAGTGCGCGTGCCCGCCCAAATCTGGACTCAAGCAGGGAGATGCGCGTGGCCGAATTTGACGAGATAATTGGGAATAGAGGACGTTAAGCATAGGACTAATACAGTAGATACAATAACTGTCCAAACGTTTGTCACATTCTTGCCAGGGTAAAATATGAAAAAATAGCCTGGGAAGAATTGGAAAGGTGCAAACTACCATGGAAGGGGATTGCGGTTTGCAAAGCGCACCGGCACTACACATCTAGATCACCATTCCGCTAGACGATGAGATTAATTACTTGGGTTTTATATTGGGTTGAAGCATTGTTTTGCAGACTAATTTAGCATATCGATGGACTGTAAACAGTATTGCAAATTGTATGCATTTCAACGGATGATATTCTGAGTACGCAACAATGCCATTAATTTATATAAATTATATTTCTTAACCCATCTCTGGATCTGCGCACAGTTGAAGGATAAAATATAAACTAAAAGTGCGACTATTTGTTGTTTTTGTCGTTGTCCTCTCGCTAATGTGTTTACGTGTTTCATCTGATGGATTAGTTTAACTGTCGACTGTAGCCTATGTAGCTCGAAGGGAACTGTAGCCTTCACCAATATTTTGGGGGAGATTCATCGGACTTGCAATACAGCCATATCATGTATGCTGGACGTAAAAGGAGAAAACCAGTCCAGAGAGCGTAAGTACAGTTTATTTATACGAATTGAAAGGCCTTTTCGCAAACAGAAATAGCCAAATGTTCAAAGCCCTGCATCCATACCAGCTCGCCCCTTTTAGCGCTCAATCACTCATCTTATATTTGTGCAAATTTAAATAGCATGTTTCACCTGAATTAAATTGATAATGTCGATGACACACGATAGGACACATATTCAGGTGGGCCACCTCCAGTCGTCAGGGGCCTGATTGGTATCACACTTGCCCCAGCCAGGCTAATACACCTGACTTTCAAAAATCAACTAATCATGATATGCCGTTTAGTATGCAATTAGTTTAATCAGCCGTGTTTGCTAGGGATGGAGAAAAAGTGTGACACCACTCCGGCCCCGGAGGACTGAAGTTACCCATCTGTGGATGAACTAGTTCCTTCGCGCCCTGTTTGACAGGCAGAAAGGCCTCGACCCCGGCCATTGCATTGTAAAACAGTTTGTTTGACTATTAGACTATTCATTTGTGAAATAATATATATATAGGCTACCTTAAATCAATAGTACAACTATTGTGTGGTCGTGTTTTAAAAAATGATTTCGCAGTAAGCTAAAAGTTGCGTGCGCTCCAAAGTTGCACTTGTCGTCAAAAATAGTTGCTGCATTTGTTATTTCGTTATCACGTGAAGCCAGAATTGACTGTTAACGTCGTTGCATTATTTTTGTTCAATTTAAACCAACATAAACCAACGTAAACATTTGTATTTTGAAATCATGTTTGTACATCCAATTGGTTGATGATGCAATTCTACCACACAGCCGCAAATATGCTGCGCCATTTTAGGTTAGTCAACACGCCCCTTTATTGACTGTGTAACATACATGTTTGAATTAAACAAATGGCTGGGATATCCAATGTCTGGTGGGTCGCAGGTGCATAAGGCCAACACTTTCTGATATTTGAGCGCAATCACCTTGCACCTGCTGAAAGGACACTGGAAGGATGTAAAACCATTCAAATTTTCACAACAAATGGCTTTCAAGTATAATTATAGTATTATTATTATTACATTTTCATTTTTAGCCTGTGTATTATTATTTTGAAATAAGCCTATTTTATAATTTACTAATTCACTAGTAAAAATTTACCTAACATGTATAAGTCTAACATGTGTTTACCTAAATACATGTGTTTACCTAAATGCATTTTGTTGAACCAGTGGAGAATGTGTATGTTTATGACATAATGCCAGAAGTGCATTCAGTGCTCTGGGGCATTTATTGGCATGATTTGTTAACTCATGAGTGGATTGTTGAAGGAGTTCTATAAATTATGACTCAAAACATATTTACAATTTAAAATAAAATAAAAACATGGTGTTATTCACGTGACGCAAATCAGGTTTTAAATTTAGCATTTATTTTTTGGCTGTTTTAATCATTTCAATTTTACTCTTCTTGTTGAAGTATTTTATTAATTATTAATTTACCTATATTACAGGTATCATTACACATTATACTTTTGTATTAATAATGCTAATAATGAATGAGAACTATAATCAACCCGAAGACCTTTGAGTTTTATGTAAAAATGTCAAGTTAAAAATAATGATTTCTTCTCTCCTTGCAGCGTAAAACCGCCACAATCAGAAGGGGCCAAGTCGAACCCCTCGAAGCGCCACCGGGACCGTCTGAATGGAGAGCTGGAGAGGCTGGCCAGCCTCCTCCCCTTCCCTGAGGAGGTCACCACCAGCCTGGACAAACTCTCCATCCTCCGCCTTAGTGTCAGCTACCTCCGGGCCAAGAACTTCTTCACCGGTAAGAAGTGGTCCACAAAGAACCCTATTATTGCTCTGGAACTATTGCCCTTAGTTTGAGGTCCTGAATAGAGTGCTTCCTGAAATGTTGTGCTTCCTGTGTAGACATAAGGTCCTTGTTTTGTAAACAGAGGTCCAATGATCCCTCACTGTGTACAGCACAAGGGTGTGTTAGCATAGCACACGGCCACTACAGTATGTAGCTGAAGCCTATCCTAAAAATATGCTCTACTTAAAGAGCATCAGAGCAGGGAGCTATCAAAGCAGTTAGCCTGATCCCCTTCTATCATCCCTGTGCTGACTTGTCTGTACAGTTAGTAGATGGAACAGAGCAGTATGGTAGTAGCTATGCATAGTCATGGGAAGCTCTGTGAGGAGCCACTGGGACTTTATAAGCCAAGCTTCCATCCCTAGAACTCTTATGAAGATGTCAAAACAGTAGAGAACCTGGGTCTTTCATGGCCTGTGTTTCCTGACACCTTCAAAATACATTTAATCAGCTGTGAAAGCCAGCCTCACTCAACCAGCCAGCTTCACTCAGCCAGCCTCAGTCAGTCAGTCAGCCAGCCAGCCAACTTCACTCAACCAGCCAGCTTCACTCAGCCAGCCAGCCTCAGTCAGCCAGCCCATTATTTCATCCTGGAGAAGAAGGGGCCTCAATTTTTCATAGAGGCTGTGACTCTGCCTTCATTTGTAGTTAAGGATGGAAGAGAAAGCAAGGGCTCCGTTAAAAACAGAGGAGAGTGTGTTTGGGAACAAAATAATTGCATGCAAAGAGGACGGATTTGTATTTTTTCTCTCCTATGTTGTGGGGAAAAGACGCTATTTTAGGCAGTGCTCTTTAAAAGAGAATGCTGCAATGCGGGCGTTGGATACTCTCAAAGCATTAATAATTAAGAGAAACCCCAGAGTTGAAAGAATTTATGAAATGGAGGGAGGACAGTGTTTGTTTAAAACTGTGGCTTCTTGAAATGGCTGTTTGGGGTGCGCCATACTGGATCCGGGGCCTGTGATACCAGTGTGTTGGGGGGGAGATATTGCAAATGCGTGGCTTTTTTTGGCGTGAAGAGGGAGGACATGTACAAATACTCTGTGGGGAGGAATGGAGATGCTGGAAAGGGGTGGGGGAGAATCCAGTCTTTAGTTCTATGGGAATAAATAGTTTAGCTTTAATAATTTGAAAAAGCCATATTATTTTTATTATATATATATATATATGTATACACTTTGTTTTTACATTTGAACCTTGATAAATGTAGTAATTTCTTGGGTCGTCGAAGGGTCGATTCGTCTCTGAAATTGTGTGACTTTGCTTGATTTTGAAATCTCATGATTGGCACTATGAATATAACTGATTGTTGTGTTATGAGTCTAACAAATCTCGTCACCCTGTCAAAATATATTGTTTATATTGTATTGCAGCGTCACAGGTCAAAGTGTCCTGCCAAGCCCTCGTGTCCTTGTTGTGTTACTGCATTAGCCTAGTTCCTTCCCTGACTGCACAAACAGTGAGTAATTAACAGTGCGTTCAGGAAGTACATGATGAGACAGTGAGCCTTAACCTGCAGCCTTATCAACACCCCTATCAACCTATCATGTATGCCTGCTTGCCTGTCTGACTGCCTGAGGGCGGGCCCATGGCCGCCGTCTCTGTGTCTCCCATCATCATTTGTTGTATGTAAACAGAGCTGCTGCTCAGTGCGCTGGGATTAGGCCCTGGTACAGTGTTGGACGGGTGATTTATGAAGAGGTGGCTCAGCTCTGCCTAACCTTCCAGGTCTCTGTCTCTATGGTGGCTAGTAGGCCATTTAGCCACCACCATCATTACCCAACCACTTGCTGTTAATTAGCTGAGTTTGCCTACCGAATGCTGTGTAGTGTTGGTTTAACAACCAGAGTGAACTAGTATTGTGCTCTGGTAGGGACACTATGTTCTGTATTTTTTAAGAATACCTCAGATGCCCTCTATTGTAATATGTCTCTTTATTTATCTGGGTGTGTTGTACCATAGGCCAGTGTTGTTGCTCTGTGTGGAATTAAATGTCTTGTACAAGTTGAACAAAGCCTATCAGAGCCTGTTTAATCCGTCTGACAATATTATCCATCCCAGCTGCCTCCTCTCCTCCTCGTCTTCAGGCCTACAGGCATCTGTCATCTGCCAACCTGAAGGAATGAGAGCAGGAGTGCCTAAAACCTAAAGCACAGTAAATACCAGATAATTGTACAGTATGCATAGGCATTTCTCCCCGATAGGCAAAGCCACATTAGACAGTATTTGGTTTTGTTCCATGCTAATGCCTCAGACAAGGACATCACTCTATGTTCTGGTCCAAATGTCCTGGGTGCTTAAGGAGGAGATTCTATCCTGCACCATGCCCCCTGTACTTAGCCGGTTACATGTACAACAATTCACTCTCAGGATTATCAGTAACCCGGGAATGAGCACTATACAACCACCAGGATCTCATCACAGGGAATCATGGGAGGCTATAACATCCTGGTCTCTGATGGGAGGCAGCTACCCACTAGGCACAGACATCAATTCAATGTCTATTCCACATTGGTTCAACGTAATTTCATTGAAACACTCAACCGTGTGTGTGTCCAGGGGGTAGGCTGTTCTGTGTCCAACAAGGCACCCTATTCCCTATGTAGTGCACTACTTTTGACCAGAGCCCTATGGGCCTTGTAGTGGACTATGTAGGGAATAGGGTGCCATTTGGGATGCTACCTGTGTGAGCTCTGTGACCCTGGGGTCCATGTGACACACCATGGCGGCCTCACGCGCAAATGTTGGGTGCGGTAACGTTGCAAAATAAATGTTGTTAAATTATTTCAGCCATTCGCTCGTCTGCGTCAACGAGCGTCTGCGTAGCCAGGCGCTAAAATATAACTGGGTTCTGTAAGTCCTCTATTGGATATCAGGAAGATACAGACCCACGTGGATACTTGAAAGACCAACGATGTGAGAATAATTAAAGATAACTAATTAGGTTTCTCTTTTTATCTGTGGATTAATCGTCGGAGTACATCAACACAACATTTTGTATGACTCTGAGTCAACATTCTACAAAGAACCAGATAAAAAAGACCATATGAATGTCAAGTAAAAGAACAACCCAATGTTCATCTCCTAGCAACAGCAAGCTAGCTAAATGTGTGTTTCGACCTGCTCCCAAATTAGTATAGTTGTTTCACAGTTGGTTTTGATAGTTTAACCTGCGTGTGATGATCGCGTCTGGTGGGGATAGACAAAATCAACATGCGTGACCAGTGTAGTCAGTATGTTCGGTAATCAGGATTTTGTTTGAATGTTAGTGTCCACAGAATGTGTTTCTGTGTAATGTGTCATGCACATCTGTTGATGGCATTGTCTTGTGCTAGATATTTACTGCAGCGTAAACGCTTCACTCTCATACTGTCATAGTTTTGCTGGTGGCTTTGGAACTTTTTTTTCCCAGTGAGGTCAAATCTCTATTCGAGCTGGAAACTTCGCGCCTGTGTTTTATTGTCGTGGATAATTCACCCTGGAGAATCAATGATATGCTTATTAGTCAGCTATTGTGCAATCTTTTCTCCGTGTGTGTGTGTGTGTGTGTGTGTGTGTGTGTGTGTGTGTGGTGTAAAGTACTTAAATAAAATTACTTTAAAGTACTACTTAAGATTTTTGGGTGTCTGTACTTTACTTCAATACATTCCTAAGGAAAATAATGTACTTTTTACTCTGACACCCAAAACTACTCGTACATTTTAATGCTTAGCAGGACAGGAAAATGGACCATTTATCAAGAGAACATCCCTGGTCATCCCTACTGTCTCTGATCTGGCCGACTCACTGAACACACATGTTTTGTTTGTAAATGATGTTGGAATGTGCTCTTGGCTATCCATAAATTAATAAAACGAGAAAATGGTGCCCGTCTGGTTTGCTTAATGTAAGGAATTTGAAATTATTTCTACTTTTGATACTTAAGTATATTTAAAACCAAATACTTTTAGACTTTTATTCTAGTATTATTTTACTGGGTGACTTTTACTTGAGTCATTTGCTATTAAAATTTGACCAAAAAATGACAATTGCATACTTCTTCCACGTGTGTGGGGGAGGGAATCATTGTGACACACAGTAACATAAAAACACACTATGGCTTTCCACGGCTGCTGTAAGAATGCAGCGATAAGAAGTGTGTATATATCTGTTCTGAAAGAAGCCCTCTCAGAGCTCTGGCTCTGGTCTCTAATGTTGCCAGTGTTTCCTCTGTTAATGGGCCACTCCCTCTGTGATGGAGGTCCCCAGACTAACAACCACAGACAAGCCAAGCTCCAGTTGTGTTTCCCTCTGGCTGGCAGGCAGTCAGATTATAAACATAGATGAGGACACAAATCCAATGCACTCATAATATTTTGTGCAATGTAAATGTGTAAGCCCTTCATTTAGATGGTACAATAAGAAGGCTGAACTATATAGAAGGCTGATTAACTCTGTTGACATTACACAACCCCCCCCCCCCCCCCCCCCCCCCGTGTATCAACCCCCAGCATTAGAAACCACCCTCCACATATTGTATGACACTATTTAACAACACAATGCCCTACATTTGCTTCCACCACAGTTTTTTTCATTCGGTCATTCAATTTTTTTCTTTTTTTTTTCTCTTCATTTTTACAAAGAGGTTTAGGGGCCCCCTGGGAGCAAGGAATGGCCCTTCCATTGTGAGTTCTTCTGTTGTAAAGACGGAAGGGTGAAAGGTGCCACCTTTATCACCACGTTTCTCCTGTGAGGTGGAAAATGCCAATAACTAAGCTAATAAGAGGCGCTCCTGGGATTCCTGGAAGAGCTGTCGTTACCAGCAACCAACCAGGAAGCATGAGCCCTCTTCCTTTTCTTCTGACCGTTTGCTCTCTGTTGCGCAACTTCCTGGTCCATAGCTAGCTAATGACCCAGTCCCTTTTTAAATGGAGTCATCTGCTTTTTGCTGTGAAGCTTAGTAATATCAAATGTTATTGGTCACATACACGTGATTAGCAGATGTTATTGCAGGTGTAGCGAAATGCTTGTGATTCTAGCACCGACAGTGCAGTAATATCTAACAAGTAATATCTAACAAATCACACATACCCAATACACACATCTAATTAGGAATGAATTAAGACTATATACATACGGACGAGTGATGTCAAAGCGGAATGGACTAAGATACAGTATATACATGTGAAATGAGTAATGCAAGATTTGTAAACCTTAAGTGACTAAGATACCGTAGAATAGTATTAAATACAGGATATTCATATGAGATGAGTAATGCCAGATATGTAAACATGATTAAAGTGACTAGTGTTCCATTCCTTAAAGTGGCCAGTGATTTCTAGTCTATGCCTATAGGCAGCAGCCTCTAATGTGCTGGTGATGGCTATTTAACAGTCTGCTGGCCTTGAGATATAATCTGTTTTTCAGTCTCTCGCTTTGATGCACCTGTACTGACCTCGCCTTCTGGATGATAGCGGGGTGAACAGGCAGTGGCTCGGGTGGTTGATGTCCTTGATGATCTTTTTGGCCTTCCTGTGACATCGGGTGCTGTAGAATGTCCTGGAGGGCGGGTAGTTTGCTCCCGGTAATGCGTTGGGCAGACCACACCACCCTCTGGAGAGCCTTATCTGCAGTGTAGTCATTTGACATCATGACCAACATTCATAAATCTAAAATGGAATGTGCAATTTACACATCTCAACAATTATCTGTTTCTTATCAAAATCTGCTTAAAGAGACTGTGTTGGGTATGTAGGTTCAGGATGACCGATGCAATCCAATTACAATATCATAGGGATATGTATGGTTGTTGTGATTGGGGGTATGGTTGCACTCTGACCTTTGGCCTATAATTGCTGTATATATAGATTTGAGATTAGAATGAATCATCTCTGTGAATTCTGAAAGGGTTCTGTTTGCTTTGGAGGGTTGTTCGCCAGCTTGTTCAAACTAATACTGGATTAGCAAGTTACTTCTGCTCCATGCATCGCTTCTCAATCACTACTTTTAAAATCTTGTTTCATTATCTCAACTTTCAACACCGAGAAAAGGGGGGGAGGTTTAGTAAGAATATCTTGAGGGTCTCTCTTGAACGGACGCAATTCTTTTCTTTTTTTTCTTATTGAGGTCATTCCTGTGTTCACCACAGCGAAAGGTTCTGATTGATGTCAAAGGCCTTACTCCTTAATATCCTCTCAGTTCTATAAATAAAACTATTCGCCTCTGGTTCAACATAGTAGTGTGAAGGAAAGAGATGTCAAGTACTATTGAGTAGGATAGGTTTGAATCCTGGTCTGTTGCTTAGTGGATCACGTCGGAAAATAATGCTTGAAAAATAAAGTAATGTGTTCAGTTCTCCCTCTTTTTGGAGCCAAAATACAGGAGTTTACATTCAGTATATAGATAGGGGCGGCAGGGAGCCTAGTGCTTAGAGCGTTGGGCCAGTAACCAAAAGGTTGCTGGATCGAATCCCCGAACTGACAAGGTAAAAATCTGTCATTCTGCCCCTGAGCAAGGCAGTTAACCCACTGTTCCCCGGGCGCCGAAGACTTGGATGCCGATTATGCTAGCCCGCCTCACCTCTTTGATTCAGAAGGGTTGGGATAAATGCGGAAGACACATTTCAGTTGAATGCGTTCAGTTGTACAACTGACTAGGTCTCCCCCTTTTCCCCTTCCCTAGATAGGTAAAGCCATGAGAAAACAATAAATGGATGGCTGAGAGGATAGAAAATACATGTCCATGTAGGTGGCCCATTCTATCCAAAGACAAGCTTAGAGTGGCTTTAGTATAGATAGACACAGGCAGCAATACTAATGGACATGTAGAACTAGGAGGCCGTTATGCGACTCTCCATGGATCAGGGCAGAGATCCAGATCATAGCCATATCCTCCAATGGGATAGCCGTGTTGTATGCATTCTCGTTAAAAAGAGTAGTTCGTAGAATTCTATGCTGCTGTATGTAAACAGTTGAAATGAGTTCAATATGGATTAGGTCAGCGCTTTTGCTTCATGTGTTGCTGTAGGCTACATCTGTACTGAAATGTGTTTGATTTAAAATCAAATCAAATGTTATTTGTCACATGCGCAGAATACAACAGGTGTAGTAGACTTTACAGTGAAATGCTTACTTACAAGCCCTTAACCAACAATGCAGTTTTAAGAAAATGGAGTTACAAAAATATTTACTAAATAAACTAAAGTAAACATTGAAAATAAGTAACACAATAAAATAAAAAATGAGGCTATATACAGGGAGTACCAGTACCGAGTCAATGTGTGGGGGTACAGGTTAGTTGAGGTAATTTGGACATGTAGGTAGGGGTAAAGTGACTATGCATAGATAATAAACTATGCATAGTAATTAGTAATGCAAATAGTCTGGGTAGCCATTTGATTTGTTGTTCAGCAGTCTTATGGCTTGGGTTGTAAACTGCCTGTTATTCAGGCCCAGAAGCTAGGATATGCAGAGATTGGTAGATTTGGATAGAAAACACTCTATAGTTTCTAAAACTGTTAAAATAATGTCTGTGAGTATAACAGAACTGATATGGCAGGCGAAAACCTAAGGAAAATCCATCCAGGAAGTGCCATTATTTTGAAATGGTTGTTTTTCCATTGAAAGCCTATCCACCTTATAAAGGGATATGACCCAGATTGCGTTCCCTATGGCTTCCACTAGATTTGAACAGTCTTTAGACATTGTTTCAGGCTTTTATTCTGAAAAATGAGGGAGAATGACCACTTTGAATGAGTGGACAATGGAAAGTCCCAGAGCTGTTTGGTGCACACGACCTAGAGCGCTCCTTTAGTTGTTTTTCCTTTATATTGACAACGCTTTAGTCCGGTTTAAATATTATTGATTATTTAGACAAAAAACGACCTGACGATTGATTATAAACATCGTTTGACATGTTTCTACGATCTTTACTGGTACTATTTGGATTTTTCGTCTGCCTGTTGTGACCCCCTTTGAGCCAATGGATTACTGAACAAAACGCGCCAACAAAAACGTAGGTTTTTGGACATAAAGCGGGACTTTATCGAACAAAACAAACATTTATTTTGTAACATGGAGTCTTGTCAGTGCAACCATATGAAGATCATCAAAGGTAAGTGATTTGTTTTATTGCTATTTCTGACTTTCGTGACTCATCTACTTGGCTGGAAAATGTTTATATGGTTTTGTGTGCTGGGCGCTGTCCTCAGATAATCGCATGGTTTGCTTTCGCCGTAAAGCCTTTTTGAAATCTGACACAGCGCCTGGATTAACAAGAACTTCAGCTTTATTTTGAAGTATTAACCTTGTGATTTTATGAAAGTTAAATATTTATAATACTGTAATTTGAATTTGGCGCTCTGCAATTTTTTCTTTCCCACAAATTAACTTTCAAAAAGGCACACCTGTTAATTTCACTGCATTCTCATGAGAGAATGCCAAGAGTGTGCAAAGCTGTCATCAAGGCAAAGGGTGTTTTTTTTGAAGAATCTAAAATATCAAATATATTTAGATTTGTTTAACACTTTTTTGCTTACTACCTGATTCCATATGTGTTATTTCATAGTTCTGATGTCTTCACTATTTAGAAAATAGTAAAAAAAATTATAAAAATAAACAAACTTTTGACTGGTACTGTATATCATGCATATCCCGTATGTATGACTAATACAACGTCCCTATCATCCACTTGTAAATAGCTCATAAAAAATTGTCAAACATTTGCTAAATATTGTTGGTGTTTTGAAATGGGTTCCTACGGTTTTGCTGCAAGCAAGCCTGCCTCTGTCGGACAAATCCCAAACAACATAGCTGGATCAGGTCATGAGCTGTTCTCCCACAGAAAGTGTCAGTAAGCAATGTGATGCCTCCATGCGGATGGCTTGGATCGCTCCCAATATGGCTTCTACCCATCAGTCCAGAGAGGGGATGGGGGAGGGGATGTTTGATGCCCATATTTGGAGCTCGTCTCTGTGTCCATTGCCCTTTCACAAGCTGTCAGATTTTCAGGGTCACTGCTTATTTGTCAGGTTTGCTTCATCAAATTCTCAGCCTGCCTCGGCCTCACACACGATGAGAGGGTGGCGATAGAAGGCCGGTTCTGTCTAGTATTGCTGTAGCCTATAGGCTTTAAAAAATGAGAACTTCCCCAGAGACAGTTTAATAAAAGAAGGCTGCGGGGTTGTGCAGTTTGGCTCAGCAGCGGTTTACCGTTCCAAAGGAGCATTTCTATTCAGTGGTAGTGTTGTAAGTGCTGCATCATTATCGCTAGTTCATCCGAAGCACATTGGTGGAGCCATAAGTCTGACAGCCAATCAATAATTCATATTCTGATTTAAGCTTTAAAATAATGTATTTTGACTTAAGTGAAATGTTCCATTTATTCATAAGGCAAAGAAATATCAAGTAGTAGTGGAAGTAATGTGTCCCTCACAAAGAAATATCAAGTAGTAGTGGAAGTAATGTGTCCCTCACAAAGAAATATCAAGTAGTAGTGGAAGTAATGTGTCCCTCACAAAGAAATATCAAGTAGTAGTGGAAGTAATGTGTCCCTCACAAAGAAAGCACATACATTCGTCTGGAGATCCTTCAATGGTTTTGGGTGGAAACAGTGGTAGGACGAGGCAGTGGTAGGACGAGGCAGTGGTAGGACTGGGTAGTGGTAGGACGAGGGCAGTGGTAGGACAAGGCAGTGGCAGGACTGGGTAGAGGTAGGACGAGGCAGTGGCAGGACTGGGTAGGACTGGGTAGGATGAGGCAGTGGCAGGACTGGGTAGGACGAGGCAGTGGCAGGACTGGGTAGGACTGGGTAGTGGTAGGACGAGGCAGTGGTAGGACGGTAGTGGTAGGACTGGGTAGTGGTAGGACGAGGCAGTGGTAGGACGAGGCAGTGGTAGGACGAGGCAGTGGTAGGACGAGGCAGTGGTAGGACTGGGTAGTGGTAGGACGGGGCAGTGGTAGGACGAGGTAGTGGTAGGACGAGGCAGTGGTAGGACGGGGTAGTGGTAGGACGAGGCAGTGGTAGGACTGGGTAGTGGTAGGACGGGGCAGTGGTAGGACGAGGCAGTGGTAGGACTGGGTAGTGGTAGGACGAGGCAGTGGTAGGACTGGGTAGTGGTAGGACTGGGTAGTGGTAGGACTGGGTAGTGGTAGGACGAGGCAGTGGTAGGACTGGGTAGTGGTAGGACTGGGTAGTGGTAGGACTGGGCAGTGGTAGGACGAGGCAGTGGTAGGACTGGGTAGTGGTAGGACTGGGTAGTGTTAGGACTGGGTAGTGGTAGGACTGGGTAGTGGTAGGACTGGGTAGTGGTAGGACGAGGCAGTGGTAGGACGGGGTAGTGGTAGGACGAGGCAGTGGTAGGAAGAGGCAGTGGTAGGACGAGGCAGTGGTAGGACTGGGTAGTGGTAGGACTGGGCAGTGGTAGGACGAGGCAGTGGTAGGACTGGGTAGTGGTAGGACTGGGTAGTGGTAGGACTGGGTAGTGGTAGGACTGGGTAGTGGTAGGACGAGGCAGTGGTAGGACTGGGTAGTGGTAGGACGAGGCAGTGGTAGGACTGGGTAGTGGTAGGACTGGGCAGTGGTAGGACGAGGCAGTGGTAGGACTGGGTAGTGGTAGGACGAGGCAGTGGTAGGACTGGGTAGTGGTAGGACTGGGTAGTGGGAAGACTGGGTAGTGGGAAGACTGGGTAGTGGTAGGACTGGGTAGTGGTAGGACTGGGCAGTGGTAGGACGAGGCAGTGGTAGGACTGGGTAGTGGTAGGACGAGGCAGTGGTAGGACTGGGTAGTGGTAGGACTGGGTAGTGGGAAGACTGGGTAGTGGTAGGACTGGGCAGTGGTAGGACGAGGCAGTGGTAGGACTGGGTAGTGGTAGGACTGGGTAGTGGTAGGACGAGGCAGTGGTAGGACTGGGTAGTGGTAGGACTGGGTAGTGGTAGGACTGGGTAGTGGTAGGACTGGGCAGTGGTAGGACGAGGCAGTGGTAGGACTGGGTAGTGGTAGGACTGGGTAGTGGTAGGACGAGGCAGTGGTAGGACTGGGTAGTGGTAGGACTGGGTAGTGGTAGGACTGGGCAGTGGTAGGACTGGGTAGTGGTAGGACGAGGCAGTGGTAGGACTGGGTAGTGGTAGGACTGGGTAGTGGTAGGACTGGGCAGTGGTAGGACGAGGCAGTGGTAGGACTGGGTAGTGGTAGGACTGGGTAGTGTTAGGACGAGGCAGTGGTAGGACTGGGTAGTGGTAGGACTGGGTAGTGGGAAGACTGGGTAGTGGTAGGACTGGGTAGTGGTAGGACTGGGCAGTGGTAGGACGAGGCAGTGGTAGGACTGGGTAGTGTTAGGACTGGGTAGTGGTAGGACGAGGCAGTGGTAGGACTGGGTAGTGGTAGGACTGGGTAGTGGGAGGACTGGGTAGTGGGAGGACTGGGTAGTGGTAGGACTGGGTAGTGGTAGGACTGGGTAGTGGTAGGACTGGGTAGTGGTAGGACGGGGCAGCCTGTGAAATATGAAGCATGTATTTTTATGTTTTTATTGCTTGTTTCCTTGTCTTATCAATAAATGGAACATTTCACTTATGTCTAAATACATTATTTCTCCATTATGCTCAGTTAAGTGTATTTGACCAAGCTGAGCTGTTAAATTCAGCTTCGGCTAAATTCATGCCCTCAGGTATTGCTGGAGCGCCATACAAATGTCAATCTATTGAGTTGATCTATAATTTCTGAGTTCATCAGTAACAACAAAGCCCAGGCAACACCAGTAGGGCTTCAGTAATCAGTTTGGAGGCGTATCTTTTTCCTCATGGATGCGTTGGCTGGACCACGTGATGGACCAGTACCAGAAAGCGCAGTGACCTACTACAATGGGATCAATAACAACAAATCTTACCCTAGCAGACTGGCTGGCAAAATATCGCTCAGGCCAAAGGACACGACACTGACCTGGGGTAATACCACTGGCCACATACTGAGACGCTCCATTAAGCAATGGATGTCAACAGACCATGAAAGGCTACTATTGCTCAAGGTCTGAATATCAATGTATGGTTACGTATTATGGAAGGAGATGCTTTCTACTTTCTGCAAGCAAGTTTGTAGCGTTGATGTGACAGTGGTCTTAGACTATTTGTCTTTAGGGTAAATGGATGCTCGTTTGAGTTGGTACAGTAACGCAACAAAATCTAGGGCGTGGCCAGAACTACCGAGACGAGATATACTGTAGCTGACATATTTTAAACTCACAAATACTCACAGTCCCGATAATATGTCTGATATGATATGTCAAACCCCTGATAGAGATTGGTATGGGAATTAGGTCAGGGTGTCCACTCTACGCCCTCCACCCAAGCTCCGTGTGATGGGGACAAGCCCCATCAGGTGTCTGGCCTTAGCATAGCGTCTAATCCTCTCCTACTCTGCTCTCTGCTGACCCCTCAGACAACAAAAGACCTGACCCGACCCCATTTACCCAGTCATGTCAAGACATCGCCTTAGCGGTCAGAGGTTGTTGCAGGTCACGGTACGGGTCGTCGTAAAGGTCCTATTCCCATGACATCATCAGTATTCCAGACTTTTCTTTCATTCTCCTATTTCTTCTCTGTTCGTTGGGTTCGGTCATTGAATCAATGGATTGATTGAGTAGACAGCTCTCTGAAGCTGAAACGTCATGGTTTTTGCTTGGAAATAATACAGTTCTGTGTCTCTTCTGTAGAAATGTGTAGAACATGGCATGGCCCATTGTATATAAGACTAGTGAGTATAGTGTTATAGCTTAACAGTAAACCTTATGAGGTTATCAGACCAGAAGTCAGGCCAACTTCTAAGTCCCCCCGCTTTGTTCATCTGTAGCTGTCCTGACCTGTTCAATTATAGCTGTCCTGACCTGTTCATCTGTAGCTGTCCTGACGTGTTCAAATATAGCTGTCCTGACCTGTTCAACTATAACTGTCCTGACCTGTTCAACTATGGCTGTCCTGACCTGTTCAATTATAGCTGTCCTGACCTGTTCAATTATAGCTGTCCTGACCTGTTCAATTATAGCTGTCCTGACCTGTTCAATTATAGCTGTCCTGACCTGTTCAACTATAGCTGTCCTGACCTGTTCAACTATAGCTGTCCTGACCTGTTCAATTATAGCTGTCCTGACATGTTCAATTATAGCTGTCCTGACGTGTTCAATTATAGCTGTCCTGACGTGTTCAATTATAGCTGTCCTGACCTGACGTGTTCAATTATAGCTGTCCTGACCTGACCTGTTCATCTGTAGCTGTCCTGACCTGTTCAATTATAGCTGTCCTGACGTGTTCAACTATAGCTGTCCTGACGTGTTCAACTATAGCTGTCCTGACCTGTTCATCTGTAGCTGTCCTGATCTGTTCATCTGTAGCTGTACTTTAAATGAAAAGGAAACGCTGCATAATAATTGCTCCGATGCAATTATGTATTTTCCAACATTTCGACAGCAAGTTGTCTTCATCAGGGTTTCAATACACTGCAGGTCACCAGTATAGATTTTGATAGGTGTTCATAATCATGGCCGGCTATGGCCTGATATCATTGGTCAATATACAGATAATATAGAGAAAAAAATGCACGAATGGATATACAATGATCGCAGATGGCCTACAATTTCATCATAAATAGCCTAGTATACACATTGATTTAGAAAAGATAACAGAAATGGTTTCAGATTAAACTCAACATTCAGACTATAGGGAGCGACGGTCTTTAAATTAAACATCCATGTGGTCTCTTGTTTTAGCAATAAATTGTCACGGTCACCCCTTGTCCTTAGGGAGGGTGACGTGTTTGATGCCAATATAGCGAAAGGGTGAAATAAGGTGGATCGCTTCTAAAAAATAAAAAAAAAGTGGGCAGCATCTGGGTATGTCAAGTTTTTACACCTAAAGGTGCTACGGTGCTCAGAGATTCTGACTTTTCGTTTTACCTTACTGTAGCCGCAACCACACACCCAGCAGTCTTCAATGTGCTCAGTGTCTCAGCTCTCTGCATAAGCTCTCTGCATGGTTCTAATGTGACCGTGGAGTTGAGACAAGTGTTTGGCGAGCTATTGCAATGGATCATATTGCGCTTAATGCTTGTTCTGCCCCTCCAGATCGGTTCTGGAACCACTAAGCTGCTGGAGCCAATGAGGATAGATGAACCGAGAGAGTGTGAGTGAGGGGAAGTGGCAAGGAGGAGCACGGGAGTGGGAAGAAGGGAGAGAGGGATTAGCTTGGCGAGCAGTGAAGTGCAAAGGAGTTGTCACCTCATTTCACTCTATTGCAGCGTTAATGTGAATCTGTCTCTGTGTGTTGCTTCTCCTGCAATGCTATGCTTCTCTCTCTCTCTCTCTCTCTCTCTCTCTCTCTCTCTCTCTCTCTCTCTCTCTCTCTCTCTCTCTCTCTCTCTCTCTCTCTCTCTCTCTCTCTCTCTCTCTCTCTCTCTCTCTCTCTCTCTCTCTCTCTCTCTCTCTCTCTCTCTCATATATATATATATATATATAATGAAAAATCTTCGACACGCAATGATATTCAACAAACACACTGACACCTAATTTATTTATAAATAAATTAGGTGTCAGTGTGTTTGTTGAATATCATTGCGTGTCGAAGATTTTTCGATTTGCATTTCATTTCACTCCCCACTGTTGGACGACTTAGAATTTTCCAAAGACTTTTGTTGTGTGCTGCTACTGAAAGACTACTTTTAGAACAGTGACTGAATATGTTTGTAACACCACATAAAGGGAAAGTGGGATACCTAGTCATGCAACTGAATGCATTCAACTGAAATGAGCCTTGAGGTGACAGACCACGTAGGGGCATACCATGAGTTTTGAGGTGACAAGACCACGTAGGGGCATACCATGAGTCTTGAGGTGACAGACCACGTAGGGGCATACCATGAGTTTTGAGGTGACAGACCACGTAGGGGCATACCATGAGTCTTGAGGTGAAAGACCACAAAACATATGGGTGAAACATCACACTGTGAAGAATAGGCGATAAGCTCCATGCATCCTGTTATAGGAGGTCCCATATCGCAGAACAGAGTCTGTTTAGAACGCTGAGCATGATGACCTCACATTCCTATTTTAGACCATGAACTTGCTGACGTGTTGGTTCCCAAGCCATTATGACATAACCAGGTTAGGCAAAGATAAAAGGCCTGGATGTGGATCGGAATATTTAAGATGCTATTTGATGAAACTTTAATGAGCTGCAATCCTGTCCTGCATACAGTGCACTGAACATAAAGCTTTCTGACATTCACAGCAGTGCTTTGTAAACATTATTACAAGACTAAAGCGTCTGTCTCTCTATCCCTCCCTCCTCTCTCTCCCTCCCTCTTCTTTCCTCTTCTCTTTTTCTCTCTCTGTGTCTCTCTGTCTGCAGTTGCCCTGAAGAACTGTACTTGCAGTGGTGGCAGCGCTGATAACAGCAAAGCCACAGGATTGGAGGACAGTTGGCTGCCTGAAGGAGAACTGTTGCTGCAGGTCAGTGCTAAAAGGCATGTGGAATCTTCTAAAAGATAAAAACAACTGTCTTTGCTTTTGGTCATTAATTACAAGGCTTAATATCCAGTGATGAAGTGTTGGATATACCCCATAACTCACTGGCCTCACTTTGTCTTTGGTTATCAATTCCCATAATACACCGCAATACTCCCATCATTTTGTCATACATTATCATTTCATTTAGTTTACGATTCTATCACAACTTCTAGAGAGCTATTTTCATTTTGTTTCTCTGTATGTGTGATTGAGTGGAGAGTGATCTAGTTGGCTGCCAGATCTCTTTTGGATAAGCCAGAGTCATTGATTTTCCAGTCCAGTTCCCCTGTTGTATGTGCAGCACAGTGGAATTCCAGAGCAGAACAGAGGAAACAGTCTGCCAGACATCCCTGCCCTATGAGCGAAGTTTCATTATTATGATAAACCTACATCTCTCCAATGTGTTAGTAATGAAGCATGAAAGCTCATTCCGGGAAGGAGGAAATATTTTATTCAGATTGAGATAACAGCCACGGGACATTTTAAAAGACAGGGAGGCAGGACGAAAAGGCGAGGTTAGGGGAAGAAGCGGAGAAGATTTCTCTCTTTGTGGTTCGACATCAGACACTTAGTAGTGAATTGCAGAGGAGCTGTGAGGTCATCCATTATTTACATCAGGAGAGGAGGGGGAAAAGAGTTTTCACCTCTCACTGTCATTGTTGAAAATAGACTCAGACCACCTCTTATACACAAAGTAGTCCCACAGAAGCCTGACACCCTCCACCATGTGGGAAAGTAGCCTGACACCCTCCACCGTGCGGGAAAGTAGCCTGACACCCTCCACCGTGCGGGAAAGTAGCCTGACACCCTCCACCGTGCGGGAAAGTAGCCTGACACCCTCCACCGTGCGGGAAAGTAGCCTGACACCCTCCACCGTGCGGGAAAGTAGCCTGACACCCTCCACCGTGTGGGAAAGTAGTTTTGGTACTGTACCAGCATGCAAAAATGCAAAGTGATTGGGATTCTGGTCTCTTTTCTGTTCAACCAGGAAGTCTATAACCTAGTTTGCACACATTGTGGTTCTATGATTTCAAGAGTTCCAACTGTGTTCATATGGGATCTGCCACTAGGGGCTTGTTACATTTATTTCACTTCAAAAATGCTGAATGCCTGGTACATTAGACCTTGGAAGTTGGCTATTTACTTACAAGATGGTGTACAAACCATCCAAGCTGACATGATAGTGTTTATGTTTCACTGGACTGCTTACACACAGAGAGGATGTGCTGTAGATAATTGGGGTGAATCATTGATTATTAGTAAAAGAGCAACATGACATGCCTTAGTCATGGTTCAGCCCCTGGGAAGACTGAGGCTACTTTCTGTGGATGCACCCATTGCAATGTGTGTGTGTGTGTGTTAACAAATCAGGTGATGGATGAACATGCTAATGTCTGTTTTGTTTGAGTAAGGTAGACATGGTTGTATGCCTGTTTGTGCATTTGTTTACAAAATGTTCCTGTGTACGAGGGAGTGTGTTTAGTGGGGTGGAAACATGGGACCAGCTGTTCCTGTTTGGGATAAAACAAATGAGTGACTAATCCATCTATCTTTTATTCCTGACATGATTTGTTTATCTCTCCAGTTCAGAACAAACCCTTCTTGCATGTAGCACACTGACAACCCCTCATCCACTCCAGGGTGCAGATTCCACCAATATCCCTGTAGGACACCTCACAACCACTACCGTCATATGTTGCTTAAGTAATCAAAAAATGTCTCGTTAAGCTAAATTCAGTAAATATAAAACATATGTAAGTCTGTTTGAGATGCATGTTGGAACAGAACCCAGAGATATGAAAATACTCAGGAAGAACCAGACAAGGCACCAGGATAAAGGGACTAAGGGGGCAGTTGAAATCGGTTCTTGCATTGGAATTGTATTGAATTCTGCTTATTTCACAATAAACATAAAGTTCAAATGCCCAGACTCTGAGACCATTGGTTAAGTGTTTAAGTGACAGGATAGAGCGAAATCTGTAGCAGCACAATGGACTGCGGCCTACACACCACACGCCGTTTTGGTAATGAATATAGGCTACAGGATAGATAGGCACTTTGTAATATGTGAATTACCCTATGTGAATACAGCCGTACACACAGCTGTCTTACCAAAATAATGCAAACTAAATGCTGAAAGTAATAGCCTAGTTATTCATGCATTGAAACAAACATACTGAGTAGCAGTTTGGCTTAGAATACTGACACAACTGTGATGCAAACGAATGAATGAGAACAGAATAAAGCAGCGGTACTAAGTAGAAGGCCTAGTAAATAACATATCAGATTTAAGACATGACACAATCTACATTTAGGCTAGTTACATTAACAGTAAACAAAAGGTGAAAGGAGATCCAGATAACCAGAACATAGCCTACAGTGAGATGCAGCCTACAGTGAGATGCAGCCTACAGTGAGATGCAGCCTACAGTGAGATGCAGCCTACAGTGAGATGCAGCCTACAGTGAGATGCAGCCTACAGTGAGATGCAGCCTACAGTGAGATGCAGCCTACAGTGAGATGCAGCCTACAGTGAGATGCAGCCTACAGTGAGATGCAGCCTACAGTGAGATGCAGCCTACAGTGAGATGCAGCCTACAGTGAGATGCAGCCGCCTACAGTGAGATGCAGCCGCCTACAGTGAGATGCAGCCTACTACAGTGAGATGCAGCCTACTACAGTGAGATGCAGCCTACTACAGTGAGATGCAGCCTACTACAGTGAGATGCAGCCTACTACAGTGAGATGCAGCCTACTACAGTGAGATGCAGCCTACTACAGTGAGATGCAGCCTACTACAGTGAGATGCAACCTACTACAGTGAGGTACAGCCTACTACAGTGAGATGCAGCCTTCAGCCTACTACAGTGAGATACAGCCTACTACAGTGAGATACAGCCTACTACAGTGAGTTACAGCCTACTACAGTGGGATGCAGCCTACTACAGTGAGATGCAGCCTTCAGCCTACTACAGTGAGGTACAGCCTACTACAGTGAGATACAGCCTACTACAGTGATGCAGCCTATTACAGTGAGGTACAGCCTACTACAGTGAGATGCAGCCTACTACAGTGAGATACAGCCTACTACAGTGAGATACAGCCTACTACAGTGAGATGCAGCCTACTACAGTGAGATGCAGCCTACTACAGTGAGATGCAGCCTACTACAGTGAGATGCAGCCTACTACAGTGAGATGCAGCCTACTACAGTGAGATGCAGCCTTCAGCCTACTACAGTGAGATGCAGCCTACTACAGTGAGATTCAGCCTACTACAGTGAGATGCAGCCTTCAGCCTACTACAGTGAGATACAGCCTACTACAGTGAGATGCAGCCTACTACAGTGAGATACAGCCTACTACAGTGAGATACAGCCTACTACAGTGAGATACAGCCTACTACAGTGAGATACAGCCTACTACAGTGAGATGCAGCCTACTACAGTGAGATTCAGTCTACTACAGTGAGATGCAGCCTTCAGCCTACTACAGTGAGATACAGCCTACTACAGTGAGATGCAGCCTACTACAGTGAGATTCAGTCTACTACAGTGAGATGCAGCCTTCAGCCTACTACAGTGAGATACAGCCTACTACAGTGAGATACAGCCTACTACAGTGAGATACAGCCTACTACAGTGAGATACAGCCTACTACAGTGAGATACAGCCTACTACAGTGAGATGCAGCCTACTACAGTGAGATTCAGTCTACTACAGTGAGATGCAGCCTTCAGCCTACTACAGTGAGATACAGCCTACTACAGTGAGATACAGCCTACTACAGTGAGATACAGCCTACTACAGTGAGATACAGCCTACTACAGTGAGATACAGCCTACTACAGTGAGATACAGCCTACTACAGTGTATTTTTCCCCCGCTTTATTTTGACAGGGAGTCATGCTGCACACATCAATATATACATCAGTACACATCAATATATACATCAGTATACACATCAGCACACATCAATATATACATCAGTACACATCAATATACACATCAGTACACACATCAATATACACATCAGTATACACATCAGCACACATCAATATATACATCAGTACACATCAATATACACATCAGTATACACATCAATATACACATCAGTACACATCAATATATACATCAGTACACATCAATATACACATCAGTATACATCAATATATACATCAGTACACATCAATATATACATCAGTACACACATCAATATACACATCAGTATACACATCAGCACACATCAATATATACATCAGTACACATCAATATACACATCAGTATACACATCAATATACACATCAGCACACATCAATATATACATCAGTACACATCAATATACACATCAGTATACATCAATATATACATCAGTACACATCAATATATACATCAGTACACACATCAATATACACATCAGTATACACATCAGCACACATCAATATACACATCAGTACACATCACACACATAAATATACACATCAGCACACATCAATATACACATCAGCACACATCAATATACACATTAGCACACATCAATATACACATCAGCACACATCAATATATACATCAGTACACATCACACACATCAATATACACATCAGCACACATCAATATACACATCAGCACACATCAATATACACATCAGTACACATCAATATATACATCAATATACACATCAGTATACACATCAATATACACATCAGCACACATCAATATACACATCAGTACACATCAATATACACATCAGCACACATCAATATACACATCAGCACACATCAATATACACATCAGTACACATCAATATATACATCAATATACACATCAGCACACATCAATATACACATCAGTACACATCAATATATACATCAATATACACATCAGTATACACATCAGTATACACATCAATATACACATCAATATACACCAGTATACACATCAGTATACACATCAGTACACGAAAAGCAAAACACAATCATAGAAAACAAACACACTCTTAAGTAAAAAGGTCCTCAGTCTGCCATTTGAATTGCCATAAGGGCGCCACCATCCAATTTTAGAGAGCAAACAAACTAAAAGCTGCTTTTTCCTGACTCGGTGTCATCAGTGAGTTGCATTGTGTTGTATAACAATCTTTTGTTATCTTGTGCATGTTTGACATACAGGCTCTGAACGGCTTCGTCCTGGTGGTCACTAATGACGGGACCATTTTCTACTCCTCTCACACCATTCAGGATTACCTGGGCTTCCACCAGGTACCGTACAGATTGTCCCTCCTCCCTTTCCGTACCCCCCAGTGAAGGTTCTATTCCTAAAGCATGACCAGGGTGTTCTGTGCCTCAGCTCATTCATAATAGACAAGCAGGCATCTGGTGAGGCAGCTGGATCGTCTCTGGGATCCTGGCTGACTAATAGCATTAATTCTACTGCTGGGTCATCCTGGTGCAGCATTCACATGCATGTTTGCAAACATTAAAGCATAATCCTCCATCGACACATGGTCATCTCTGCTTGAGGTTTTTACCATTAATTGCTTGCAATACAAACAGAATGATCCCCTGTAGAGACGGTTGCCTATAGATGCTATGGCATCAAATAATTGGTTAGATTTGATCTCAATGAGACTAATCTGTATAAACCTGATTTAAATTCAAATGATATTCATTGGAGTTATGGTTGGGTTTGAGGGTTGCGTGCGGTGTCTGCTGCGAACTGTCAGGGGCCGTTGTCTTGGCCCTACCTGCTTGGTGAGGAGTTTGATTCTGCTCAGCAGGTCCACAGAGAGAGACTGGGTGAGACCAGTCTATTAATAGCTTGGCCTTTAGTGGAAAGAGACCACCAGCCGTGGCAGTGGGCAGTGGGCAGCAGCCCTGACCAGCACCACAGCATCACAGACCCTGCAGAGATGGATGGGAATATGGCGGGGGATGGGGGAGATAGTGAAGAGGCACAAAGGATTGAAGCACTTCTCACACATTATGCAGTCTGCTGTATGACATTCAGGCTCTGGAGAAGTTCAGCACACACTGAGACACTGGTAATTCAACACACTCTTGGAGAGATATCACAGACCCCTTCAGTATAGCGATGTTCCCATAACGTCACTCCTTCAGTATAGCGATGTTCCCATAACATCACTCCTTCAGTATAGCGATGTTCCCATAACGTCACTCCTTCAGTATAGCGATGTTCTATAACGTCACTCCTTCAGCATAGCGATGTTCCCATAACGTCACTCCTTCAGTATAGCGATGTTCCCATAACGTCACTCCTTCAGTATAGCGATGTTCCCATAACGTCACTCCTTCAGTATAGCGATGTTCCCATAACGTCACTCCTTCAGCATAGCGATGTTCCCATAACGTCACTCCTTCAGCATAGCGATGTTCCCAATACGTCACTCCTTCAGTATAGCGATGTTCCCATAACGTCACTCCTTCAGCATAGCGATGTTCACATAACGTCACTCCTTCAGTAAACAGTGCATTCGGAGTATTCAGACCCCTTGACTTTTTCCACATTTTGTTTCGTTTTTAGACATTTTTGCAAATGTATAAAAAGACAAACCAATATCATCATTTACATAAGTAATCAGACCCTTTACTCAGTCCCTTGTTGAAATAACTTTGGCAGCGATTACAGCCTTGAGTCTTCTTGGGTATGACGCTACAAGCTTGCATTTACCACAGGTGGACTCCATTCAAGTTGTAGAAACATCTCAAGGATGATCCATGGAAACAGGATGCACCTGAGCTCAAGTTTGAGTCTCATACAAAGGGTCTGAATACCTCTGTAAATAAGGTATTTTTGTTTTATTTATGTTTTCTAAAAACCTGTTTTCCCTTTGTCGTTATGGGGTATTGTGTGTAGATTGATGAGTATTTTTAAAATCCATTTCAGAATAAGGCTGTAACATTTAAAACATGTGGAAAAAGTGAAGGGGCCTGAATACTTTCCGAATGCACTGTAGCAGTATAGTGTCTGAAGTTCCCATAATGTAATTTACATAAGGATCTATCGTTTAGACATTGTTTGTGTCTGTGTTGTGCATGCTTCCCATCTTTATTTTAACTGCCTCCATGTGATGGATGTCTCTATAATCCCTCCTTCCTTTCGTACCCCCTCGTTCTCCCTCCCTACACCTTCTCTCTCCCCTCTTCCTCGCTCTCTTCCCTCCCTCTCTCTCCCTACACCTTCTCTCTCCCATCTTCCCTGCTCTCTTCCCCCCCCTCCCTCTTCCTCTCTCTCTCTCTTTCCTTCAGACTGATATTATGCATCAGAGTGTGTATGAGTTGGTCCACACTGAGGACCAGCAGGAGCTGAGGAGGAACCTCCACTGGGCCCTCAACCCACCTGCCATCATGGACACACTGGGAAAGTCCTCCTCAGGTGACTTCCTACCTCCGTGTTAGAATACTGAAACACCACCTCTCTGTTAGACCCTGAAACACCACCTCCGTGTTAGGCCCTGAAACACCACCTCCGTGTTAGACCCTGAAACACCACCTCCGTGTTAGACCCTGAAACACCACCTCCGTGTTAGACCCTGAAACACCACCTCTCTGTTAGACCCTGAAACACCACCTCTCTGTTAGACCCTGAAACACCACCTCTCTGTTAGACCCTGAAACACCACCTCTCTGTTAGACCCTGAAACACCACCTCTCTGTTAGACCCTGAAACACCACCTCTCTGTTAGACCCTGAAACACCACCTCCGTGTTAGACCCTGAAACACCACCTCTGTTAGACCCTGAAACACCACCTCTGTTAGACCCTGAAACACCACCTCTGTTAGACCCTGAAACACCACCTCTGTTAGACCCTGAAACACCACCTCTGTTAGACCCTGAAACACCACCTCCGTGTTAGAATACTGAAACACCACCTCTCTGTTAGACCCTGAAACACCACCTCTGTTAGACCCTGAAACACCACCTCCGCGTTAGAATACTGAAACACCACCTCCGTGTTAGACCCTGAAACACCACCTCTCTGTTAGACCCTGAAACACCACCTCTGTTAGACCCTGAAACACCACCTCCGTGTTAGGCCCTGAAACACCACCTCCGTGTTAGGCCCTGAAACACCACCTCCGTGTTAGACCCTGAAACACCACCTCCGTGTTAGACCCTGAAACACCACCTCCGTGTTAGACCCTGAATCACCACCTCCGTGTTAGACCCTGAAACACCACCTCTCTGTTAGACCCTGAAACACCACCTCTCTGTTAGACCCTGAAACACCACCTGCGTGTTAGACCCTGAAACACCACCTCCGTGTTAGACCCTGAAACACCACCTCTGTTAGACCCTGAAACACCACTTCTGTTAGACCCTGAAACACCACCTCTGTTAGACCCTGAAACACCACCTCCGTGTTAGAATACTGAAACACCACCTCTCTGTTAGACCCTGAAACACCACCTCTGTTAGACCCTGAAACACCACCTCCGTGTTAGAATACTGAAACACCACCTCCGTGTTAGAATACTGAAACACCACCTCTGTTAGACCCTGAAACACCACCTCTGTTAGACCCTGAAACACCACCTCTGTTAGACCCTGAAACACCACCTCCGTGTTAGACCCTGAAACACCACCTCTGTTAGACCCTGAAACACCACCTCCGCGTTAGACCCTGAAACACCACCTCCGCGTTAGACCCTGAAACACCACCTCCGTGTTAGACCCTGAAACACCACCTCTCTGTTAGACCCTGAAACACCACCTCTGTTAGAGCCTGAAACACCACCTCCGTGTTAGACCCTGAAACACTACCTCCGTGTTAGACCCTGAAACACCACCTCCGTGTTAGACCCTGAAACACCACCTCCGTGTTAGACCCTGAAACACCACCTCTCTGTTAGACCCTGAAACACCACCTCTCTGTTAGACCCTGAAACACCACCTCCCTGTTAGAATACTGAAACACCACCTCTGTTAGACCCTGAAACACCACCTCCGTGTTAGAATACTGAAACACCAACTCCGTGTTAGACCCTGAAACACCACCTCCGCGTTAGACCCTGAAACACCACCTCTGTTAGACTCTGAAACACCACCTCCGTGTTAGACCCTGAAACACCACCTCCGTGTTAGACCCTGAAACACCACCTCTGTTAGACCCTGACACACCACCTCTGTTAGACCCTGACACACCACCTCTCTGTTAGACCCTGAAACACCACCTCCGTCAATGAAAAAACATTAAGAGATTCAATCATAGAAATTAATGCAGATCTTTCAATAGCATTTCCTATGAATACCCTCTGCATAATGCATTACAAATGCAGTTATAACACCTTATGAAGTATGCGTAATGCATTACATAAGTATATAATAACTCATTATTATGCATTATATAAAACATCTATAATTAATAAATGCTCATAAACATTCAAGAAAGGCTCAGGCCTCTGCACTGACTTAAACTCTCCACTAGTGGGTGGTGTTGCACATTTGTTCTTCCCCTGCAAGAGAGGAAGCCGTCACATGTCGAGCTAAGACGACATTAGCCTCTGGTGCTAATTACATAAGTGTATTTTCAACAGAGCCAGGAGACCACGCCCATTGAGGACAGGGCACACAGTCGGGTCAAAACAAAATACAGAAAAGAACAGAAGCAGAACAGTTAGCATTTAGAATGTGCTGAGGGATATTGAATAAGGCTTTGTTTAAAGTGTCATGACACATCTCTCAGCAGACACCCAAGCCAGACACCTCACGTCAGCTTTTCTTTTAAGCACAAACATTCATGTCAACACACAGTCAACAATGTTGTTATTCATTTCGCTTTTTGTGTTGATGAATTCCTGTACTATCATAAAAATAATTATTATTTCATGATATTACATAATCAGGTTGTCACTGATTACCCGTTTGTATGACCATCTTAGAGAAGTTGCACACTTTTTGTTCTGTTTCTACATGACTGAACTGTATGCTGTAATCTTGAGGATCATTTCCAAATATAGTGCAATAGGTGGTTAGA
Organism: Oncorhynchus kisutch; assembly: GCF_002021735.2. NCBI lineage: Eukaryota > Metazoa > Chordata > Actinopteri > Salmoniformes > Salmonidae > Oncorhynchus > Oncorhynchus kisutch. The sequence goes on from NC_034199.2 coordinate 42,794,551, forward strand.
TGATTTTGATGATAAAAGCCTGGTCTGAACATGTCATATCTTCTGATCCATAGATGTGGAGCCGGAGAGCAGCACCACTGTGACCTATAACCCTGAGCAGCTCCCACCAGAGAACTCCTCCTTCCTGGAGAGGAACTTTGTGTGTCGCTTCCGCTGCCTCCTGGACAACTCCTCTGGCTTCCTGGTGAGTCTCTCAGCTTCCTGGTGAGTCTCTCAGCTTCCTGGTGAGTCTCTCAGCTTCCTGGTAGGTGTTATTGACACCTCACCCCGACCGAATGCCTACAACCTCCCAATAGTGTCAGTCTATTAGTATTTTAAGCTCACTCAGAGGAAAGCTCACACATTGACATAGGGTGACGTGAAATACACGTTGAAATACAATTTTGATGGATGTAAATCAGATTGTTGTTGGTTAGACTTTGGACAGATATTCAAACACATGGACAATTGAAGACGAAAAGATACATGTCTAAGACAAAATGTTTGCGTTCTCTCCCCCCCCCCTGCCAGGCCCTGAGTCTGCAGGGCAGGCTGAAGTTCCTGCGTGGTCAGAACCAGCGGCAGGAAAACAGGGTCAAGGCGCCGCCCCAGCTGGCCCTGTTTGCCATTGCTACGCCTCTCCAGCCCCCCTCCATCCTGGAGATCAGGACCAAGAACATGACCTTCAGAACCAAACACAAGCTGGACTTCACCCCCATGGCCTGCGACGCAAAGTACGCTCACACTGACTTCCTTGTTATTATGATAATGTTGTGGTGACAGTTGCAATCATCAAAATAAATAGACTACTATTACAATAGTATTGAATAGACTGTCATTTGTCAGTCATACTGCTATTGTTATGTAGTACTGGTTATTATATGATGTGAAATAATTGTTTATTGACATCATCCCTTTTGCAGGGGGAAAATTGTGCTTGGGTATACTGAAGCTGAACTTCGGGTGCGAGGCTCTGGGTATCAGTTTATCCATGCGGCGGATATGTTGTACTGCGCTGAGAACCATGTCCGAAGTAAGCCTCATCTCCATTATGTCTACCTAAAAATACAAAGATGGGAGTATTTATTTTGGATTGGGTTGAATTGGTTCTGTCCTCAAAACATTGGTGAGGCCGGGTTTGACCAGGTCAAAGATGGTGGTCACAGAGTTCGGACAGCTTTCCCAAGTAATCCCAGTGGATTACGGCGCAGATTGAGCAAAGCCGCAGAGCTGCTAGAGGATAGGATAGGCCACAGATACACTACATGATCAGCAGCAATAATCCATATACACTACAACAAATAGTATGTGGACACCTGCTCGTCGAATATCTCATTCCAAAATCATGGGCATTAATATGGAGTTGGTCCCCCTTTTGCTGCTATAACAGCCTCCACTCGTCTGGGAAGGCTGTCCACTAGATGTTGGAACATTGCTGTGGATACTTGCTTCCATTCAACCACAAGTGTTCGGGCACTGATGTTGGGCGTTTAGGCCTTGCTCGCAGTCGGCGTTCCAATTCATCCCAAAGGTGTTCGATAGGGTTATCATGCTGAAACAGGAAAGTGCCTTTCCCAAACTGTTGCCACAAAGTTCGATGCACAGAATCATCTAGAATGTCATTGTATGCTACAGAGTTAAGGAGCCTGAACCATGAAAACAGCCTCGGACCATTATTCCTCCTCCACCAAACTTTACAGTTTGCACTATGCATTGGGGGCAGGTAGCGTTCTCCTGACATCCGCCAAACCCAGATTCTTCCGTCGGACTGCCAGATGGTGAAGCGTGATTCAGCACTCCAGAGAACGCGTTTCCACTGCTCCAGAGTCCAATGGCAGTGAGCTTTACACCACTCTAGCCGATTCTTGGCATGGCTCATGGTGATCTTAGGCTTGTGTGCAGCTGCTCGGCCACGGAAACCCATTTCATGAAGCTCCCGACGAACAGTTCTTGTGCTGACGTTGCCTCCAGAGGCAGTTTGGAACTTGGTAGTGAGTGTTATGTGGTATGTGTGTGTCTGTACCTTTGTGTGTCTCTTCACAGTCCCCGTTGTTTCATACGGTGTATTTTTACCAGTTTTTTTATTTATTTTTATCTGATTGTACTGCTTGCATCAGTTACTTGATGTGGAATAGAGTTCCATGTAGTCATGGCTCTATGTAGTACTGTGCACCTCCCATAGTCTGTTCTGGACTTGGGGACTGTGAAGTGACCTCTGGTGGCATGTCTTGTGGGGTATGCATGGGTGTCCGAGCTGTGTGCTTGTATTTTAAAAACAGACATCTCAGTACATTCAGCTTGTCAACACCTCTTACAAAAACAAGTCATGAGGAAGTCAATCTCTCTTCCACTTTGAGCCATGAGAGACTGACATGCATGTCATTAATGTTAGCTCTCCGTGTACATCTAAGGGCCAGCCGTGCTGCCCTGTTCTGAGCCAACTGCAATTTTCCCAAGTCCCTCTTTGTGTTATCTGACCACATGACTGAACAGTAGTCCAGGTGCGACAAAACTAGGGCCTGTAGGACCTGCCTTGTTGATAGTGTTGTTAAGAATGCAGAGCAGCGCTTTATTATGGACAGACTTCTCCCCATCTTAGCTTCTCCCCACTTTTGGGCTCCCTAATGGTGCAGAGGACTAAGGCACTGCATCTCAGTGCTGGAGGCGTCCCTACAGACACCCTGGTTCGAATCCAGGCTGTATCACAACCGGCCGTGATTGGGAATCCCATAGGGCAGCGCACAATGGGCCCAGCATTGTATAGATTTGGCCGGTGTAGGCCATTATTGTCAATAAGAATTTGTTCTTAACTGACTTGCCTAGTTAAATAAAGGTTAACATTTGTATTGTTTTAATACTGTTGTATCAATATGTTTTGACCATGACAGTTTGCAACTTAGGGTTACTCCAAGCAGTTTAGTCACCTCAACTTGCTCAATTTCCACATTATTCATTACGAGATGTAGTTGAGGTTTAGTGAATGATTTGTCCTAAATACAATGCTTTAAGCTTTGGAAATATTTAGGACTCATTTGTTGTCACCCATTCTGAAACTAACTGCAGCTCTTTGTTGAGTGTTGCAGTCATTTCAGTCGCTGTAGTAGCTGACGTGTTGAGTGAGCCGCATACATAGACACTCTGGCTTTACTCAACATTCACAGTGTAGGTTGGAAAAAGTATGTGAACCCCTAGGCTAATGACTTCTCCAAAAGCTAATTGAAGTCAGGAGTCAGCTAACCTGGAGATTGGAGATGTTGGTTAGAGCTGCCCTGAAATATAAAAAAACACTGAAAAAATAGAGTTTGCTATTCACATGAAGCATTGCCTGATGTGAACCATGCATCAAACAAAAGAGATCTCAGAAGACCTAAGATTGAGAATTGTTGACTTGCATAAAGCTGGAAAGGGTTACCAATGTATCTCAAAAAGCCTTGATGTTCATCAGTCCACGATAAGACAAATTGTCTATAAACTGAGAAAGTGCAGCACTGTTGCTACTCTCCCGAGGAGTGGCCGTCCTACAAAGATGACTGCAAGACCACAGCGCAGAACGCTCAATGAGATTAAGAAGAATCCTAGAGTGTCAGCTGAAGATTTACAGAAATCTCTGGAACATGCTAACATCTCTGACGAGTCTACGACACGTAAAACACTAAAAAAGAATGATGTTCATGGGAGGACACCACGGAAGAAGCCACTGCTGTCCAAAAAAAAACATTGCTGCACGTCTGAAGTTCGCAAAAAGCACCTAGGATCTTCCACAGCGCTACTGACAAAATATTCTGTGGACAGATTGAACTAAAGTTGAGTTGTTTGGAAGGAAGGAACACACAACACTGTGTGGAGAAAAAAAGGTACAGCACACCAACATCAAAACCTCATCCCAACTGTAAACTATGGTGGAGGGAGCATCATGGTTTGGGGCTGCTTTGTTGCCTCATGGCCTGGACAGCTTGCTATCATCGACGGAAAAATGAATTCCCATGTTTATCAAGACATTTTGCAGGAGAATAAGGCTATCTGTCAATTGAAGCTCAACAGAAGTTGGGTGATGCAACAGGACAATGACCCAAAACACAGAAGTAAATCAACAACGGAATGGCTTCAACAGAAGAATACGCCTTCTGGAGTGGCCCAGTCAGAGTCCTGACCTCAGCCTGATTTGAGATGCTGTGGCATGACCTCAAACAGTTCACACCAGACATCCCAAGAATATTGCTGAACTGAAACAGTTTTGTAAAGAGGAATGGTCCAAAATTCCTCCTGACCGTTGTAAAGGTCTGATATGCAAATACAGACACGTTTGGTTAGGGTTATTGCTGCTAAAGGAGAGTCAACCAGTTATTAAATCCAAGGGTTCACATACTTTTTCCACCCTGCACTGTGAATGTTTACACGGTGTGTTCAATAAAGACATGAAAACGTATAATTGTTTGTGTGTTATTAGTTTAAGCAGACTGTGTCTATTGTTGTGACTTAGATGAAGATCAGATCTAATTTTATGACCAATTTATGCAGAAATTCAGGTAATTCCAAAGGGTTCAAATACTTTTTCTTGCAGTAACACACATACATTTTTCCAGTAGCAGATTATGATCAATAATGTCAAAAGCTGCACTGAAGTCCAACAAAGCAGCCCCAACAATATTTTTTTATCATCAACTTCTCTCAGCCAATCATCAGCCATTTGTGTAAGTGCTGTGCTTGTTGAATGTCCTTCCCTAAAGCATGCTGAAATTCTGTTGTCAATTGGTTTACTGTGAAATAGCATTTTATCTGGTCAAATGTTTTCCAAAAGTTTACTAAGAGTTGGTAACAGGCTGGTTGGTCGGCTATTTGAGTCAGTAAAGGGGGCTTAGGTAGCAGAAGGACTTTTGCTTTCCTTTAGGCCTGAGGGCACACACTTTCTAGTAGGCTTAAATCAAAGATATGGCAAATAGGAGTGGCAATATCGTCCACTATCATCCTCAGTAATTTTCCATCCAGATTGTCAGACCCCGGTGGCTTGTCATTGTTGATAGACAACAACAATTTCACCTCTTCCACACTCACTTAACAGAATTCAAAAGTACAGCGCTTGTCTTTCATAATTTGGTCAGATATACTTGGATGTGTAGGGTCAACTTTTGTTGCTGGCATGTCATGCCTAACTTATCTTGCCAATGAAAAAGTAATTAAAGTGGTTGGCAAAATCAGTGGGTTTTGTGATGAATGAGCCACCTGATTCAATCAATGATGGAGCCGAGTTTGCCGTTTTCCCAAAATGTTATTTAAGGTTCTCCAAAGCTTTTTACTATCATTCTCTATATAATTTATTTTTGTTTCATAGTGTAGTTTCTTTCTATTTAGTTTAGTCACATAATTTGTCAAGTGCAGCATCTGGTTGCTCCTAATTACACACCACAGACCAACAAATTTGATTTACATCATCAACATAAGAATCACTACACTATCACTAGCTTATTATATGACCTCTCCCAGAAAATATACCTCTCTGTTGATATCACATACATTATCAAGCATTTCACACATGTTATCCATGTGTGGTCTAGCACTTGGTCTATAGCAGCTTCCCACAAGACTGGGCTTTAGGTGAGGCAGATGAACCTGTAGCCATATTACTTCAACAGTATAACATTAGATCATCTCTAAGCTTTACAGGAATATGGTTCTGAATATAGACCGCAACACCGCCTCCGTTGGCATTTCTGTCTTTTCTGTAGATGTTATAACCATGTGTTGCTACCACTGTATCATCAAAGGTATTACCTAAGTGAGTTTCAGAGATAGTCAGAATATGGATGTCATCTGTTACAAATAAGTTATTAACTTCACAAACCTTGCTTCTTAGGCTGCATATGTTAATATGGGTTATTTTTAGCACTTTTATGGGTTGCTTGATTTGTTTTTAATGCTTTACTGAGAAGCTTATCAGAAGTAGACTTATTCATGTTATTTATATTGGAGCTGATAGTGCACAGTGAGCTGCAAACGGGACTTCCTACTACAGCACACCGTCTCAGTGCTAACAGTGTAACTCTGATTCATAGGCACATGATTCATGCCTTCAATAGCTGTAGGATAAATAAGTATTCAGGGCAATTAGGAGGACATACATTAAGTTACTTACATTGTCTGCCAACGCCCCTGGGATAATGTACATTTGCTGCAGCATTATGACGACTCATTGTCACAATGGTAGGAATTAACTGAGCTGGTCTTGGGTCATTGATAAGTCATTGTCTCAACACAGCCTTGAAATACGTGGACAGAGTCCAGGAGTCAAGATGATTTGGATGGACTCCGTCATTCCTGTCTTCTGTTTCCAGAAGGTGTCAAATGTATCTATAAAAGTGATTCCAACAGAGCTACGGTAATCTTTTAGCCAGATGTGTGGCCTACTGCTTCGCGGCTGAGCCGTTGTTGCTCTTAGACATTTCCACTTCAAAATAACAGCACTTACAGTTGACCGGGGCTGCTCTAGCAGGGCAGAAATTTGACGAACTGACTTGTTGGAAAGTCACTGAGCTCTTCAGTAAGGCCATTCTACTGACAATGTTTGTCTATGGAGATTGCATGGCTGTGTGCTCGAGTTTTGTACATCTGTCAGCAACGGGTGTGGCTGAAATAGCCGAATCCACTCATTTGAAGAAGGGATGATCACATACTTTTGTATATATAGTGCAGTTACCAACACAATATTACAGGGTACATCTAGTTACCCACTCTGCCTTATGGAATTTGCTCTAGATTCTAGATTTCTAGCTACCATTGCCTTATACTCCTTTCCAGAGTACAGAGTAAATATAACAGGCAATGGTACCTAGCTAGATATCTTCAGAGTTGATCCATGAACCTGATTCCTAATCTACTGTACCCGTTGCCACATCTGCCTACTAGTGCTGTAGCTTGAATTGAATAGGAATGTGTACCCGCCCATCCTAAACAACTGTGTCCTGTGGTTCCAGTGATGAAGACAGGGGAGAGCGGTCTGACCGTGTTCAGGCTCCTCACCAAGGACAACCTCTGGAAGTGGGTCCAGGCCAACGCAAGGCTGGTGTACAAGAACGGAAAACCAGACTACATCATCGCCACACAGAGGCCTCTGATGTACGTGCACTCCCCTGGGCCCTGTCACTGTCTAGGACAAGTCGTTTTCCTTGTCAGGTCACCTGGCCAGAAAATACTCAGTCCTCATAGACGTAGGGACACAGTTATGACATCAGACAACACATGGTCCTCTGTAGCTCAGTTAGTAGAACATGGTTCTCTGTAGCTCAGTTAGTAGAACATGGTTCTCTGTAGCTCAGTTAGTAAAACATGGTCCTCTGTAGCTCAGTTAGTAGAACATGGTCCTCTGTAGCTCAGTTAGTAGAACATGGTCCTCTGTAGCTGTTCTAGTAGAACATGGTCCTCTGTAGTTCAGTTAGTAGAACATGGTCCTCTGTAGCTCAGTTAGTAGAACATGGTCCTCTGTAGCTCAGTTAGTAAAACATGGTTCTCTGTAGTTCAGTTAGTAAAACATGGTTCTCTGTAGTTCAGTTAGTAAAACATGGTTCTCTGTAGTTCAGTTAGTAGGCATGGTGCTCTGTAGTTTAGTTAGTAGAACATGGTCCTCTGTAGTTTAGTTAGTAGAACATGGTCCTCTGTAGTTTAGTTAGTAGAACATGGTCCTCTGTAGATCAGTTAGTAGAACATGGTCCTCTGTAGTTCAGTTAGTAGAACATGGTCCTCTGTAGCTCAGTTAGTAGAACATGGTCCTCTGTAGCTCAGTTAGTAAAACATGGTTCTCTGTAGTTCAGTTAGTAAAACATGATCCTCTCTATTTCAGTTAGTAGGCATGGTGCTCTGTAGTTTAGTTAGTAGAACATGGTCCTCTGTAGTTTAGTTAGTAGAACATGGTCCTCTGTAGTTCAGTTAGTAGAACATGGTCCTCTGTAGCTCAGTTAGTAGAACATGGTCCTCTGTAGCTCAGTTAGTAGAACATGGTTCTCTGTAGCTGTTCTAGTAGAACATGGTCCTCTGTAGTTTAGTTAGTAGAACATGGTTCTCTGTAGTTTAGTTAGTAGGCATGGTGCTATGTAGTTCAGTTAGTAGAACATGGTCCTCTGTAGTTCAGTTACTAGAACATGGTCCTCTGTATTTCAGTTACTAGAACATGGTCCTCTGTAGTTCAGTTAGTAGAACATGTTGCTCTGTAGTTCAGTTAGTAGAACATGGTGCTCTGTAGTTCAGTACTTGAAATGCCAGGGTAGTGGGTTCGAGAAAGAGTCTGAGAACTGTCTGTTTCCTATCCTTTTAGGGAGGAGGAAGGAGGCGAACACCTACGTAAACGTTCCATGCACCTCCCCTTTACCTTCGCCACGGGAGAGGCCCTGCTCTACCAGTCCAGCCATCCAATTGGACGCTTCAACCACAGCACCCAGGGCTCCGAGAAGAACGGCAACAAGTCCAAGAAGGGCCGGATTGACAGGGTGTCCAGGGATGGCCTGGACCCGGGCTCCCTCTTGGGGGCGCTGATGAGTCAGGCTGAGTCTGTATATGTCTGCCAGCCGGCCTTGGAGCCCCAGCTGTCCTTCCACAGCAGTCTGTTCGGAGACCGGGTCGGTTTCTCTGACTCCGACCCCACCGCCCTGCTCCAGGGCTGGGATGAGTCGTCCAACGGAGTGGTGGGTCCGGGCCTTCCAGAACCGGCGTCGAGCTTCGACCCTATGCTGGCGACCCTGGACTCCCTGTCCCTGGGGGGTCCGGGGGATGGGGAGGGAGGCAATGGGGAGAACTGTTCCAACGGGGAACTATTTGGGGCTTTGGAGGGCCTGGGACTGAGCGCTGAGGACCTGGAGCTGCTGCTGCTGGACGAGAGGATGATCAGGGTGGAGATGGACCCTGAGCGGGTTCCCACCCTGGATGACCTGCTGACCAACGATGAAATCCTGTCCTACATCCACGACTCCCTGGAGGCAAAGACAGATGGGGCAGAGGACGGGGACCAGGTACCCTCCACTATCCCAGGAACAAATGCCCTAGAAACCACCACAAAAACAACAAAGGCTCCTTTTGAAAGTAATCCCACTTCTGCCACCAATGTGTACCCTCAGTACATTCCCCATAATTCCCCCATAGTTCAGCAGATGCAGAAGCACCTCAACATGCAGCCAGGGAGGGCGGTCCAAGACTGGGTCCAGCATAGCAACCACTTGCCCCATCCAGTGGTGAATGGACTGCAGGGGCAGAGTCAGCCAATACACAACGGAGAATGGACATCCCTGCACATTCTAGCCAATACAGGGGTACCGGTTGACGACTGTCACACCCCCCAGACTCTGTTAAATGGAAAGGTGTCAGAGCCGGAAGGGGACCATCACTGGCGGCAAGCCCACCAACGTCAACACTACCTCCAGCAGCAGCAGGCCCTGGTCCAGATACCGCTCCCTCACAGCCATGCCAAACATCCAGCTAATCTCAACGGAGTGTGTGGCATTCCAAACACACTCACAGAGTATCTCCCAGCTGGCAAACAGCAATGGCAGGACTATAGCTACTGCCCCCCTGGGCAAACCACCCTGAACAGCAACCCCCCTGGGCAAACCACCCTGAACAGCAACCCCCCTGGGCAAACCACCCTGAACAGCAACCCCCCTAGGCAAACCACCCTGAACAGCAACCCCACTGGGCAAACCACCCTGAACAGCAACCCCCCTAGGCAAACCACCCTGAACAGCAACCCCCCTAGGAAAACCACCCTGAACAGCAACCCCCCTGGGCAAACCACCCTGAACAGCAACCCCCCTGGGCAAACCACCCTGAACAGCAACCCCACTGGGAAAACCACCCTGAACAGCAACCCCACTGGGAAAACCACCCTGAACAGCAACCCCCCTGGGCAAACCACCCTGAACAGCAACCCCCCTGGGGAAACTACCCTGAACAGCAACCCCTCTGGGAAAACCACCCTGAACAGCAACCCCCCTGGGAAAACCACCCTGAACAGCAACCCCCCTGGGAAAACCACCCTGAACAGCAACCCCCCTGGGAAAACCACCCTGAACAGCAACCCCCCTGGGAAAACCACCCAGAACAGCAACCCCCCTGGGAAAACCACCCTGAACAGCAACCCCCCTGGGAAAACCACCCTGAACAGCAACCCCCCTGGGAAAACCACCCTGAACAGCAACCCCCCTGGGAAAACCACCCTGAACAGCAACCCCCCTGGGAAAACCACCCTGAACAGCAACCCCCCTGGGAAAACCACCCTGAACAGCAACCCCCCTGGGCAAACCACCCTGAACAGCAACCCCTCTGGGCAAACCACCCTGTACAGCAACCCCTCTGGGCAAACCACCCTGAACAGCAACCCCTCTGGGGAAACCATCCTGAACAGCAACCCCTGCCTTAACGATGGCCAGGTACCTCTCCTCACACACACCACCGTAGACGTTTGTATGAATTACACTATGGCTGATGTTCCCGGCATGGACTATACCATCAACAGATGTACATATGGGGGGAACGGGCAGCACCACGCGACCGGGGCTGCCGTTTCGTCCTACCAGAGGATGAACCACAAGCAGCAGCAGCAGGAGAAGCTGCCCCCTCCCTTGGCTCAGGTGCAGTGCCCTCCTCCCTCTGCTACAGTAGAGCAGATCCTTGTGGTTGGACACTCTTCACTGGAGGCCAATGGCATGGTGACCTCTGACATCCCTCACCAGCCCAACCACAGTAAGGTGAGACCACAGGGATTATATATTCATGCATTGAGTATACAAACATTAAGAACACCTGCTCTTTCCATGACAGACTGACCAGGTGAATCCAGGTAAAAGCTATGATCCCTTATTGATGTCACTTGTTAAATCTACTTCAATCAGTGTAGATGAAGTGGAGGAGACAGGTTAAATAAGGAATGTTAAGCCTTGAGACAATTGAGACATTGTGTGTGTGCCATTCAGAGGGTGAATGAGCAACACAAAAGATTTAAGTGCGTTTGAACGGGGGTATAGTAGCAGGTGCCAGGTGCACCAGTTTGTGTCAAGAACTGCAACGCTGCTGTGTTTTTCACGCTCTACAGTTTCATATGTGTATCAAGAATGGAGAGCTCCTGACAGTGGCATTAGGGTGGACATTATGGATAGGATTAGAAATTGGTTAAGGTTCTGGCTGGTTTACGATTAATGGTAGGGTTAAGGTTAGGGCGGAGGTTACGGTAAGGGTTAAGGTTATGGGTCTGCTAGTTGAATATGCACTGCCTAAGAACTAGATTATTTACATAAGGGTTCATCAGCTTTTATACATGTAGCATCTTAATTTGAGCCAGTTTGCTACAGCAGGAATTTTTTATTCTTATGTGGATTATAATTAATGGACATTTTTGTAGGGGTTGATACATTTTGTGTAAGGGAAAATCAGAAGCCTTTTTAAATCTCATACACTACACATTTAAAATGTCCTGCATTGCAGGAAAGTTATCTTGCAACTGGGTGATCAAATTAAGATTCTACATCTGTACACCTCTTCCTAAAATCTTCATATTGATTGAGGAACAGTGGCGGATACAACAAAGCTGGGACAATGGTCCCTAACAGAGGGCCTCAGAGGCCTTGCAAGCTGGACAGTGTCTCCAGTGAACATAATGGAGTTTATATAAAGGGCCACAACACACAGTAGAAGCCCTGTAACTTCGACACTGACATCTGGTGCTAACTGTTCCTTGACTGATTCCTACTTTCACTCTTCCACCTGTCAACAATAACATAATTACTCCTCCCCTCATGATTATTCAACAATAAAAAATGTATAATGTAATTTTTGCACCCCTTTTGTGGCACTTGTTCTGTCTGTTCAGGGTCAGTACTCTCTTAGAAAAAAGTTGCTATCTAGAACCTTTAAAGGGTTCTTCGGCTGTCCCCATATGGATAACCCTTTGAAGAACCATTTTTGGTTCCAGGTAGAACCGTTTTTGTTTTTGGTTCCAGGTAGAACCTTTTGGGGTTCCATGGAACTCAAAAGGGTTCTACCTCAAACCAAAAAGGGTTCTACCTGGAATCAAAAAGTCCCTATGGGGACAGCTGAAGAACCCTTTTGGAACCCTTTTTTTCTAAGAGTAGCATTTAATTAATGGCCACTATTTAAAGGGAACTGACAAGCATTTGATTGTAAATTTAAGACAAAGGGTTCTGTTCGAGACAGTAAGGTTCCATAGTTCACACCAGGACAGGAGGTGCTATTCAGGGCCACCATGTGTTTAGATACATTACAATCACCATTCATTCACAAATAACTTCCATAATTAATACTGCAAATCACAAAATGAATAAGCGTAAGTTAAAATTTTTGGGGGGGATTGATGATGTTTGATATTGAGAATGTATCTTTCAACAGCTCTTTATTGACTTCTCTGGGATATGTGGGCTTAGCGTCCCACCAGGCCAAAAGCCAGGGAAAATGCAGAGCGCCAAATTCAAATAAATTACTATAAAAATTGAAGTTTCATTAAATCACACATGCAAGATAGCAAATTAAAGCTACACTTAATGTGAATCCAGCAAACATGTCAGATTTCAAAAAAGGCTTTTCGGCGAAAGCAAACGATGCTATTATCTGAGGATAGCACCTCCGTAAACAAAGAGAGAAACCATATTTCAACCCTGCAGGCGCGACACAAAACGCCCAAAAAATATAATTAATGCCTTACCTTTGACGAGCTTCTTTTGTTGGCACTCCAATATGTCCCATAAACATCACAAATGGTCCTTTTGTTCGATTAATTCCGTTGATATATATCCAAAATGTCAATTTATTTGGTGCGTTTGATCCTGAAAAACACCGGTTCCAACTTGCGCAACATGACTACAAAATATCTCAAAAGTTACCTGTAAACTTTGCCAAAACATTTCAAACGACTTTTGTAATACAACTTTAGGTATTTTTTTACGTAAATAATCGATACAATTGAAGATGGGATGATCTGTGTTCAATACAGGAGGAAAACAAACTGTAGCATGCTTTCTGGTCACTCGCTTCTATCTAACAGTACACTACAAGTGACCCTCGTTCAAGATGGCCGTACTTCTTCATTACACAAAGGAATAACCTCAACCAATTTCTAAAGACTGTTGACATCCAGTGGAAGCGATAGGAACTGCAAGAAGGTCCCTTAGAAAGCTGGATTCCCAATGAAAACCCATTGAAAAGAGTGACCTCAAAACAAAACCAAATCTGAATGGTTTGTCCACGGGGTTTCGCCTGCTAAATAAGTTGTTATACTCACAGACATGATTCAAAAAGTTTTAGAAACTTCAGAGTGTTTTCTATCCAAATCTACAGGCAGTTGAATTTGGCATGCATTTCATCCGGACGTGAAAATACAGCACCCTGTCACCAAGACGTTAAATTGCCAACATTGCTGACAATGCAGTCATTGGTATTTCAGGTGTCAATCTGCTGCTGGTAGTCAACCATCAACGTCATACCATTCACAAGCTGAAAGGCAGGTTCCCTTCATTGTCTCCATGTCTTCTTCCTCTTTTCTCAGATGGAAAATGGCTGCATTCTTAACGGGACCTACTCAGGAGGCTGTGTTCTGCCCAATAGGAGTGGTGCCCTCTAACGGCCGCCAACTCCCCTGCCCTGACACTCTCCAGACCCCCAGACCTCAGGCTTTTACCTCTGACTGGGGACCTCCAGGGGACACTAACTGACTGGAGGGTCCCACCCACCCAGGGTCCCACCCACCCAGGGTCCCACCCACCCACCCTACCACTGGACCAGCTTGTTACTCTAGTTGACAACAAAAGCAACACTTAGGCCTAAATATTTTTGGTACTTTTGTTTGGTTGGGTTTGATGTTTCATTATAACATAATTATCATTTGAGTCCTTTGTTTACAATATGACGTCGGAGCGCTAAAGTTGAGTATTATTCTGTTTTTAAAATAACTCGTCTTAGAATAGTTGTTTCTGTTTTTTTTATGTAAAAAATATATATATTTTTAGTCCTGGTGGAAGTACAACATGGTCATTGGTAGTCATGGAGACACCACCTAACCCTGCATGTATAGATGCTTACAGCACCATCACATTTATGATTTGTTGTGACACATGACATCATGATCGGTGTCATGAGTTGTCATACAACAGGAATGGAACCTTCAAATGCAACGTCCAGTGCTCATGAGTTTCCTCTATTGGGGAACGTTAATGAATTGTTTTAGAACATTAAGTAATGTAAAGGGAAAACAGGTCTAGAATATCCTGCACTTTATTTCAAGCACTCAGTGATGCAGATACGGTAGTCGGTCAGGGAAACTAGGGTTATTTAGGTCCCCCAAAAAATGGACCTTCTTTTACGTTTTAATATTTGAGGTTGGGAAATCTGTAACAATTGTCTTTTTGTTCTATTTTTGCGGTATTATATTTCAGGTGATCGGTTGATGTCCTCACACTTCTGTACAATTGTCATATTTTTGTTCACTTGAATTATCATTTTGTTGTTGTCGTTGACATCTTGTACCTCTGTGAGAGTTTGTCCAATACTAAGGTCAACTGACTCTGAACTAGCTGAAGGCTGCTTTGAATTCAGTATTTATTCATTTGTGATTCATTCCTCTAACATACATTTACAAGATACCATCTTGATGAGATGGGAAGTACTGTATATCGTCAGAATCTAAACGTTGCCAGCAACTATTCCAGTCTTATGATGTTGATCTAATGACAGTTCACTGACAAATCTGAAAACCAAATGATCTCTTCTGGAAGGATACCATGTTTTCTGTAAATACTAAATCATTTGGGCAGTAGTGCTAAATATAATTATTTCATCATGGAGATGCTGAAAAGAGATTTCCTTGTAGTTGTTACAATAATTATCGTCATTATTTTTGTTATTACCATTATTGTAATTTATTGTGTTTTAAGTTGAAATGTGATACACATGTGGTTTCAGAATCAACTTGGTTTCTTTCCCCTTTCTTTTTTTACTATGAAAATGTTTGATATATTTAATATGATTGATGTGGCCTATTAACAATATGATTTAAAAAAAAGTGTAAACAAACAGCAATGGTTTTGAGAAATACAGGTATGTAAAGTTCTGCGTCATTTCACTTGTTCGAAAACACTGCTGCTTATCGAACTCTTGTGTTGACTCCATTTGCATTATACGCGCAGTGCATTCGGAAAGTATTCAGACCCCTTGACTTTTTCTACATTTTGTTATGTTAGAGCCTTATTGTAAAATGAATTACATTTTTTCCCCCTCATCAATCTACACACAATACCCCATAATGACAAAGTGAAAACAGGTTTTTAGAAATGTTTGCGAAAAAATACTTATTTACATAAGTAATTTAGACTCAAAATTGAGCTCAGGTGCATCCTGTTTCCATTGATCATCCGTTAGATGTTTCTACAACTTGATTGGAGTCCACCTGTGGCAAATTCAATTGATTGGACATGATTTGGAAAAGCACACACCTGTCTATATACAGTGCCTTGCGAAAGTATTCGGCCCCCTTGAACTTTGCGACCTTTTGCCACATTTCAGGCTTCAAACATAAAGATATAAAACTGTATTTTTTGTGAAGAATCAACAAGTGGGACACAATCATGAAGTGGAACGACATTTATTGGATATTTCAAAGTTTTTAACAAATCAAAAACTGAAAAATTGGGCGTGCAAAATTATTCAGCCCCTTTACTTTCAGTGCAGCAAACTCTCTCCAGAAGTTCAGTGAGGATCTCTGAATGATCCAATGTTGACCTAAATGACTAATGATGATAAATACAATCCACCTGTGTGTAATCAAGTCTCCGTATAAATGCACCTGCACTGTGACAGTCTCAGAGGTCCGTTAAAAGCGCAGAGAGCATCATGAAGAACAAGGAACACACCAGGCAGGTCCGAGATACTGTTGTGTAGAAGTTTAAAGCCGGATTTGGATACAAAAAGATTTCCCAAGCTTTAAACATCCCAAGGAGCACTGTGCAAGCGATAATATTGAAATGGAAGGAGTATCAGACCACTGCAAATCTACCAAGACCTGGCCGTCCCTCTAAACTTTCAGCTCATACAAGGAGAAGACTGATCAGAGATGCAGCCAAGAGGCCCATGATCACTCTGGATGAACTGCAGAGATCTACAGCTGAGGTGGGAGACTCTGTCCATAGGACAACAATCAGTCATATATTGCACAAATCTGGCCTTTATGGAAGAGTGGCAAGAAGAAAGCCATTTCTTAAAGATATCCATAAAAAGTGTTGTTTAAAGTTTGCCACAAGCCACCTGGGAGACACACCAAACATGTGGAAGAAGGTGCTCTGGTCAGATGAAACCAAAATTGAACTTTTTGGCAACAATGCAAAACGTTATGTTTGGTGTAAAAGCAACACAGCTCATCACCCTGAACACACCATCCCCACTGTCAAACATGGTGGTGGCAGCATCATGGTTTGGGCCTGCTTTTCTTCAGCAGGGACAGGGAAGATGGTTAAAATTGATGGGAAGATGGATGGAGCCAAATACAGGACCATTCTGGAAGAAAACCTGATGGAGTCTGCAAAAGACCTGAGACTGGGACGGAGATTTGTCTTCCAACAAGACAATGATCCAAAACATAAAGCAAAATCTACAATGGAATGGTTCAAAAATAAACATATCCAGGTGTTAGAATGGCCAAGTCAAAGTCCAATCCAATCGAGAATCTGTGGAAAGAACTGAAAACTGCTGTTCACAAATGCTCTCCATCCAACCTCACTGAGCTCGAGCTGTTTTGCAAGGAGGAATGGGAAAAAAATTCAGTCTCTTGATGTGCAAAACTGATAGAGACATACCCCAAGCGACTTACAGCTGTAATCGCAGCAAAAGGTGGCGCTACAAAGTATTAACTTAAGGGGGCTGAATAATTTTGCACGCCCAATTTTTCAGTTTTTGATTTGTTAAAAAAGTTTGAAATATCCAATAAATGTCGTTCCACTTCATAATTGTGTCCCACTTGTTGTTGATTCTTCACAAAAAATTACAGTTTTATATCTTTATGTTTGAAGCCTGAAATGTGGCAAAAGGTCGCAAAGTTCAAGGGGGCCGAATACTTTCGCAAGGCACTGTAAGGCCCCACAGTTGACAGTGCATGTCAGAGCAAAAACGAAGCCATGAGGACGAAGGAATTGTCCGTAGAGCTCTGAGAAAGGATTGTGTCGAGGCACAGATCTGGGGAAGGGTACCAAACATTTCTGCAGCATTGGAGGTTCCCAAGAACACAGTGGCCTCCATCATTCTTAAATGGATGATGAGTGTGCAAATCTGTCATCAAGGCAACGGGTGGCTACTTTGAAGAATCTCAAATATAAAATATATTTGAATTTGTTTAATACTTTTTTTGGTTACAACATGATTCCATATGTTTTATGTCATAGTTTTGATGTCTTCACTATTATTCTACAAGGTAGAAAATAGTCAACATAAAGAAAAACCCTAGAATGAGTAGGTGTGTCCAAATTTTTGGACGGGTACTGTATGTAAAGGTGATTTTTCAAACCTGTTTATGCTGTGTCATGGGGTATAGTGAGTAACATTTTAATCCATTTTAGAATAAGGCTGTAATGTAACAAAATGTGGAAAAAGTGAAGGGGTCTGAATACTTTCCGAATGCACTGTACATGTACTCTCATGTCACAAAAAAAGTTGGACTCTTCTGATATTCCAAATTGGTGCCATACTACTGAAACTCAAATCATTTAACATATTGAAAACTTTATTTTGAGTCTTTTACTCAGTCACATTGAATTGATTTTAACATGTGAACAGGAACAGATGTAGTTGTTATGAGATACATTTTGACTCAAAGGCCTTTGACTGCTTGTTTCAAATGTATTATTTTGGTCCTTTGAAATAAAGGATTTTTGCAATCACATTGATACAGGAAATGTTCATTATTGTGGATTAGAATATTAGAATTATAATGCAGATTTTTGTAGGGGTTGATACATTTTTTTTTAGGCCAAATCAAGTCTGACAGTTTAAAGTTTGAATACAATTTTGCATGGTAGGCATTTTGGGTCCATGAAAAGCACTATATAAATCCCATGTATTATTATTATAATATTCAGTGAGTCATCTGAAAAATAACTACTATGTCCAATGGAGACAAATATGAAAAGCATGAATCACATGGAGGCAGACTAAAATAGCTCTTTATGATGGTTTGAACTTTGGCCCTTGCTCTACCACAGCAGTACTTTAGAAGTATTCAGACAGGCTTTTAAAGGCATGGCCTGTTCACTGTTCTCTCCCCTCCATACTCATACTGCTATTTGGCCAGACCGATCTCTCTCTGCTTCTTAATAAGATTTCAGAGTTGGCCAGGGCTGCTTTTTCCCCCATCATATCCCCGCCTAAAACCAGACATGGTAAGTTTGAGTAGACCCCTTATTTTAAAAGGATGGCTCTAGTCCTCTTTAATTATTTTGGTAAAATATGAGTTTTTACTAGATGTCACTGACAGAGTCGGGGGGGGAGGGGGCTGACTACAGTATTTGAGCATGCTGCTTTCTGTTGTGTTTGTTGCATCTTTCTGTGCCCAGTAGCCTCTACAGCCCTTGGCTTGTTCGGGGCTTTTCAAAAGACAAAATATACATTTGGGTTCACTGACAAGGCTTCTTTTATCGTTGTTGTTGTTTCAGCTTTAATAGTGCAATGACCCAGACTGGGGAGCCTCGTCTCGGCCCACAGTTCTCACCATGATGCTTTGTGATCAGCGAGAGGTCCGCCAGAGGGGAACGAACGCCATGTGGGTGGAGTGGGAAGGAGTTTTAGTTTAGAGTTTATTAGTTACATGCACAGGGTCACAGATGTAATTGCAGGGTACTGTGAAATTCTTAAGCTCCGAGCTCCAACTGTGCAGGTCAAGGGAAGTGAATGGGACAATAATAAAATAATATATACATATTTACAACTGGAACAATGATAAATGTTCATTGGGGGGTGGGAGCAGGGTAAATGTCCGTTGAGGGGGAGGGGAGTAAAATGTTCATATGGAGAGGGGGGGGGGGGGGGGTAGCTAGTTTGGCCGTTTTAAATGATGTATATTATTGTATATTATGAAATAAAATAAGCATGTTCCTTTCAATTACCTTGTTGATTGATGACCAACCAAGAACACTGTGGATGACTGCAACAGAAGAACCATATCTCCACCTTAAAACAATCCTTGCTGCTTTATTCTGTGCATTCTGCAGCCTCCTAACTTCACTTGAGGGTGAATTTCCCCAGACCACAGAACCGTAGTTCACCTGACTCTCAATTAATGCTTGTGTTATTTGCTGAAGAATTGTTCCTGGTAAATATTTATCTATCCTTCTGATTATGCATGCATTTTTTTTTTTTACATAGATTAGTTATTTGAGACGACCATGATAAATAGTTGTCTAGCTCCATTCCCAAGTTTAGTTTCTGCCACTTCTTCAATTTGTACTCCTCCCATACTTAATTATATCCCATGCTGTTTTGGCCTTTTCCTCGTGGAACAGACCAACATAACTATGGTTTTCTTGGTGTTTAAAACAAGTTTGTTTCGGCAAACCCACTCCCTAATATTCTCCAAATCTCCTTGTAAAGCTTGCTGTACCTGTTGAACCGATTGTCTTGCTGAGTAAATTCTAGTATCATCAGCAAATATGGTAGCTTGAGTTTCAACCAAGGCATAGGGAAGGTCGTTGGTATATATTAAATAAAGAAGTGGCCCAAGGCAGCTGCCCTGCGGTATTCCACAGTTTAACACATTAGGGGAAGAAAATGAACCATTGATATAGGTGGACTGTTTCCTGTCAGTTAGATATGACTGTACCCAATTCAATGCTACCTCCTTAAAACCATAATGCGTTAATTTTGTCAAAATAATTTAATGATCCACTAAATCAAATGCTGCACTGAAATCTAAAAATAGTACACCAACAAATCTGTCATTATCGATAGCATTGAGCCACTGGTCAGTAATGTCAACCAATGCAGTGGTAGTGGAATGGTTTTTGCGATAAGCATGCCGATTGGTTGTAATCAGATCATTCTTTTCCATGTGCTCCCATATTTGTCTACTCACAATACCCTCCAATATCTTACTGAGTGTAGTGAGTAGACTAATTGGTTGACTATTGGCAGGAGTAATGGGTTCTTTGCAGTCTTTCGGAATATGACAGTTTTGCATGCTTCAATACATTTGCAAACATCCCCTTTTCCAGTGACCAATTAAATATGTATCTCAGTGGAACTGCAATCTGGGGAGCAACACAGCGAAGCAAAACATTGTCCATAAGACCATTACCTGTAGATTTACCATCAGGTAATGACTTCAGTAGGTTTAACACCTCCTCCACTGATCATAATATGATCATAAATCCATTGGACAATTGCTTGTTTGGAAGAATGTATGTTTACATTGTTGCTCAGTAAATTAATTTTCTTTGCAAAAAAATCTGCGAAATGATTGGCAATATCAACTGGTTTTGTTATTATTCTCCCGTCAACCTCCACACTAGATGGGCATGATGAGATAGATGTACCAAGTAAGCCCTTAACTGTGATACCTTTTTAGAATAATTTTAGAATCAAAAGCATTGTTGTAAAATAACTTTTTTCCTTTCGATTCAATTTCAATAACTGCATAATTACATAATTCATCAATTTCTAATTTTGACTTGGCTGCTAAGATTTTTATAATATTTCTTTGCGAGCCTCACCCAGTTCATATTTTTTTTTTTCACCTTTATTTAACCAGGTAGGCAAGTTGAGAACAAGTTCTCATTTACAATTGTGACCTGGCATCAATCCATGGAGATGGACGGGCACCAACTGTACTCTTTCTTATAGGGGCATGATGGTCCATTACCTCAGTGAGCAAATCAATAAAACATTCTGTAGTGTGATTTTAAATCATCCTCTAGATAAATCAGCTCCCAGGGTACAGCAGCCAAATCATTTAGAAATAGCTCATGATTAAATGTTTTAAAAATTCTCTTAACCACAATCCTAGGGGGTTTCTTTGGAATCTTAAGTGTTCATGTTTATGGTCACAATATTATGGTCTGTCCAGCCCACTGGCATTGATCTGGCTTTTTAGCATTGCAATGGTATATTACAGAAGATCAGATCAATGCATGTGTCTGAATGATGACCCAACTTAATTGAAGATCTAGTAGTATCATTAACCATTTGTTTCAAACCACAGTTCTTGGCATATCTCATCAATTGTTCTATTCAAATTATTGTGATCCTTCCAATTTATATTAAAATAATCCAAGATAAACACATATTTGTTGCTATCTGTGGCCTGGTCAAACCCAGTACATAAGTCATCCAGATAGGACACCTTAAAGCTAGGAGGTCTATACACACATCCTACCAATATGGCTGCCTGGTGAGGCAGATGTACCTGAGCCCATAGTGCCTCTACTTGACATACATTAAGGTCATCCCTCCTCTTAAAAGGTATATGATTCTGAATATTATGAGGTTTCTGTGTTATGCACTATAGCCCGTTACCATATATGTGATTGAATATTATCTGCTGTTGGCTTGTGTGGATGTATGTATGTGTTATGCAACATAGCTGACTTGAAACATTGTTAACAGTTTCAAGGCCATGGGCCTTTCTCATGATGGAAAAATACAGAAGACAGGTACTGTTCAATGAGTTGGGGGGGAGCACATTCAGAGCGGGGTGTCGCGAGAACAAGCAGTCTTTTGTAAGATAACAGGAGCCAGGTGCGAGATAACGGTATCGAGCATGAGCGCATGGATGGTCTTCACAGCAACAGTTACATTGAGTTGAGTTTGAGTTTATTTTTATTTTTACAGGGACAGTGCACATTAATCAACATTTCAGTAAAAGTGCCGGTTTTAGCCGGTCACCAGCCGGCTAATTTTCAACTGCAGTCCCTGGGCAGGTTATTAAAAACAATTACAATATAGACAATAGCAACATAGAACAAGCAAGACATAGCAACATAGGACAAGCAAGACATAGCATACAGACAGAGCAACATAGGACAAGCAAGACGTAGCATACAGACAGAGCAACATAAAACAAAAAGCAGCAAGACAAAATTCATAAAAGCAACAGTGTTTCCACACCTCACAAGCTACAGACAACATGGAGAGCGGAAACACACAGCTAGGGACCATGTTCACAAATCTGATTGACCTTTAGCCATGTCTTCAAGCATTTTGTGAAAGTGTGATATGTGGTGCAGTTATGTGTGTCTGATGGCAGTGTATTCCAGACATGGGAAGCTCTCACAGAGAATGCAGATTTACTAAAGGTGCTTTTCCTTAGGGGAACTATACAGTCACCTCTCATGGCAGACCTTGTGGATCTGCTGCCATATGTCTGGGTTTTCTGTTTAACAAAAATATTGAGTGGAGGGGGAGCCAGGCCATTGAGGATCTTGAATACAAGACATGCGTCGGTGTATTGCACAAGATTTTCCCAACTCAAGAGCTCATGCTTTCTAAGGATGTGACAATGATGATGGCTATTGGGCTTCCTATCAAGCACTTTGAGAGCCTGTTTGTAGACAGACTGAATAGGTTTGAATGTTGTACAGCAAGCTTGGGCCCAACTAGTCAAGCAGTATGTTAAGTGGGGGAGTATCATAGATTTGAAGTACAGTTTTGCTACCTCTGTAGTCAAACAATTTCGTATAAATCGGAAATTAGCTAGGTTGAATTTGGTTATTTGAATTACCTTTTTCACATGCTTTTTAAAAGAGAGGTTGGAATCAAGTATGATGCCAAGGTACTTAAAATCGGATACCACCTGGAGCTTCTCCCCTGACACATAGACATCTGGCTCAGTAGCATCTGTTGCCCTCTTTGTGAAGAACATGCACAGTTTCTTTCACATTGAGATGCAAACACGAGTCACTGAGCCACTTTGTAACCTGGACCATTACAGTAGTGAGTTCTTGTGCAGCTTGTTGTTTGCTCTTTGCATGCAAGAGAGATTAAAGTAGATGTCACGTGTCAAAATTTTGATTGATGACCCTATGTGAACCTATGTGAACGCTATGTGAACCCTATGTAGTGATGACGTGTGCATGTCTTCTGGTCAGGCAAGCCTGGTTAGGTGGGGGCTATGGGGTGAGTAAGGGTCCATTTGACAGGCCGTTAATGATTGATGACCCAAGCCTGATAGGCAAGCCTGGTTAGGTGGGGGCTATGGGGTGAGTAAGGGTCCATTTGACAGGCCGTTAATGATTGATGACCCAAGCCTGATTTATGACCCTATGTAATGATTTATGACCCTATGTCATGTAGAAGGGTGCATGCCCAGGGTTGAGTAAGTGACCATGTGTCAGGTCAACCTGTTACTGTTTCTCACGGTTTGGGTTGGTTAATGCCCCTTATAAAGCGCCTGAACAATACCTGTTTAAGACTGTACATGATAACCCCCCTGAATATTAAACAAAAATGACACCTATGCCAATTTTAGGGATGTTATGCTCGGCTTGTCATGAACCCAGTGACCAAAGCCTTGAAGAAGTTCTGTGTGAAGCTCCAGAATGTTTTAAAGGATTTTTGGGTACGAGTGAGGGCCACATGTCTTACATATTCCACCCGGAGGATTCTACGGTAAAGATATTCACAGACCGTGGACCCAAACCCCTTTATCCTGCAAAACCTGGGAGTTTTCCCCCGGCTCTGGGGATGAGAGAATGGCTAAACATCAGGCTGGCTCTTTGTAAAATTGAACAGGTTCTGAGTGTTACAAATGTGCCAGGATATGCGTTGGAAGAACAGGTCTGCAGCCGCAGTGATCTCAAGGCTCTAAGAATTGCTTCAATGGACTATAGCCCTGACAACAAAGTGACAATTTTAGCCTGTGACCTTTATGATAAGGCTAATGCTACAAAGTCTGTCAATTCTCCTGTAGCTTCCAGAGCACGCAAACATGTAAACTTTTTTATTCCTGTGTTTAGTTTTAAATGGGTGGATTATCCAATTTTCATAACACTTATGAATAAGCTGGACATTCTCTTCCAAAATGGGGAACAGTTAAAGCGCTGGGCGAGGCTTTCCTTGAGACAGAGTCAAGACCAAAAGGCCCGACGGAGGATCTACCCCTGGAGTGAAAACTTACCATGTGTTGATGGACCTAGCAAGAGAGCCTTGCCTTTTGAGGGCGAACTCGACACGGACAATGGCGGTTGGTTGCATAAGCTCCCAGGATCTGTAAGAAAGGCATCGTAAAATACCTTAAGAATGTAAGGATATAAAATGTATGTACTAAATATTTTGAATGAAATAAATGGTTTTAAAATCAGAATCTCACCACGTTATGAACTCTCGCGTTTGTTCACTCTTAGCGCCGTCTGTCCCTGAGAAAAAACTTGCGGAAAAAGCCATGTGCGCGCGTATGTGCGTGAGGGAGTTTTCTGTAGTGGCTGTGTGTGTGTGTGGGTGTGTGTGTGTGTGTGTGTTTCAAAAACAGAAAAAGGGGGGGCGGGTTGTTTGTTAAAAAAATACCCTTGCAGTCGTTTGAAACCAAGGTTTACACTAGCCTGCAAAACAGATGCCTACCCCCCAACAATAATATTGTGTCTTACGACTCCTAATCTTAAAGGCCTTTCATAAAACTATTTTTTTAGGTGGGCTAAAAAGTCATTCATCCCAGCGATGTCGAGAACAACCCACCCCCCATGCATCTAGGTGCTAGCACCCCGGAGATTTTAGAAGATCCAAAAGGATCCTAATGTTTAGACACACCCAATACCATGTGTTTGAAATGTGTCAAATATACCATGGGCGGGGGTATAGCCCGAAAAAAACGACAAACCCCAAATGCTATGTAAAAAATCATTCAGGGGTTTTTCTCTAGGTCGTAGGGTACAAAAGCGCTAGAAACCATGGGCAATGTTAGCAGCGTTTTAGTTCCGATGCAAACAGCACCTCCAGAAACTCCAAGAATCGTTATCGGACTGAAGCGTTAAAAAAGATAATCGGGGAAAACAGTCTAATGGATCTATCGCAAGGTGAGTTCTTGAAATAAATCTTTATTAGATTTGGTTGTTGTGGGGAATTGTTTGAAAAGCGTGGGATGTTATAGAAATATTAAACAATCATTAGGATCAGTATGCTTACCGTATAACAAGGTAATATTAGCTAAAGTGATTATAGCTTTAATATTGTCGAATGTTTTATAGATTCTGAAGCATTCACGCAGATACTCCGAGGTATAACTGAGCTCGAACCATCCAATGGGGCTCCGAAACAAAGTGCAGACAAACAAATGCCTGCCCTGAATTGT
Organism: Oncorhynchus kisutch; assembly: GCF_002021735.2. Classification (NCBI taxonomy): domain Eukaryota; kingdom Metazoa; phylum Chordata; class Actinopteri; order Salmoniformes; family Salmonidae; genus Oncorhynchus; species Oncorhynchus kisutch. The sequence continues at coordinate 42,819,827 of NC_034199.2, forward strand.
CAACGTAAGTAAGCTCCAAGAATTCCATACATAAAAATATTTATACCTTAAAAACAAAAAGTGTGGGCATCTTATATTAAAAGTTATTTTATATGTTTACAGAGGACCTAAAGCCTAGAAGGTTAAACGAGGCCCTATGGAGCCTGAACGGTTTCTGCGAAGCATATGACTACGAGACAATTCTGCCCTACTCCCAGGATGTATTTACACAAAAGCAGCGAACAGAGACTTTAAACGGCAGGTCAACTCCCCTTGGCCAGGACAACGTTGTCCCCCATATTTCTAAACACCAAAGGATAATTAGTGCTCAGATCCACAGTTCCGCTTCACCCGAACAATTCTACTTGGCCGATATTCACGAGACGTCGTTCCAAGGACTAGGTATGAATCAATTATATATTATTATTTATATATATTATTATTTTAATATTTATATATTTTTTTTATGCCGGAATATGTTAAAACAAGGCCTAATGCTGTTTATTTATTATTATTTTTTTTTTTTATATTTTTTTTCAGGCTCACCATCTACCGAACCTGCAGATGCTGTAATACAGGTTGAACAAAGACATCAGCCCCTGGTTTCAGAGCTTCTTCAGAACAGCCCTCGTCAAAAAAGCCGAGGTATTTAATTAATGTATTGTTAATATATAGGCTTATATCTGAAATGTATTTGGCATTTTTAACATATTTTAGGGTTAATAACCTATTTTTGTATGTATTATTTTTATTTCAGACTCCTCACCGGCTTATAAACACAACGCACAAACATCGGAGGATGCCCAGACAAGCATCCCCGAGGAGGCTCCAAAGACACCAGTCAAGAAAACAGCGAAACCTGATGATGTCAAAGATTTAAATGACATTTCTGAGGTAGACGATTTGATGTTCTGTGAAGCTGCCAACCTTCTTGAATCGGCCAATTCTGTGGGGGAAACAGCAGATTCTGAAATAGACCAAGAACGTTTTTTCAAAGCGTTTACCCTGGGTTTAAAATCACGAAAGGCTCTACTCCAGAGGCGCATGTGTATTCTACTCGAGCATCAATACAATCAGGATGTGTCATTCTGGCGTAGCGAGCTACCCCGTATGTTAAAAAACATTAGGGCTAAAACAAGCAAATACCGCCGTTAAAAAACACACATGTAAACACACACACACACACATCCTTAATTAGACAGATGGCGCCCCCTATAGACCAAAGTGAGACAATTGAAACCCTCTTAGCCAGGATCCCTACAGAGCTCCAAGATATAGTTAACCATATGAATGATTCGGGGGTAATTGACATAATGACAATAGATGAAAATCTATTATCACAGATTCCCTCCGAACTCATAGACATTATTACACGTATGAATGAGTCAGGGCCTTCCGAGGAAAACATGTTAACACAGATTCCCGAAACTATCATATCTCTAATTACCCAGCTTAACGCGAGCCCTAGGTTTAATTCGGCCCCACAGACACCTCTAAGACAGCCTTTAACAACATTGTCCGAAGAGTCTGAAAGTCAATATGATGTTTTTGAACAGTTGGACAAATGTCTAGCAAATCTGGAGGGGGGCGGTCTTGAGATCAGTGTACAGAACGAGAGCGCTAGGTTTAATTCGGCACCCCAGACACCTATAAATCAGCCTTTAACACCAATGTCCGAAGAGTCTGAAACCCAATACGATGTTTTTGAACAGTTGGACAATTGCCTAGCAAATCTGGAGGGGGGAGGTCTTGATCGAAGTGTACATGTTTTGCGTCGAAATAAATTCAACAATATTGAGGTTCGCCAGTTTTTCAATTTCGCATGGGGGGGTCAGATTCGGGAATATGCTGTGTTTTACGTAATGCTTATGGACACTTTGAATGAACTGTTAGCGAGGATTAGAGATTATAGCGAACCTAGGGATCTCTTACAGTTGGAAATTTGTGGAGACAGTCTACAGAGCAAGGTATCGCTTATTTTACAGAATGGTGAAGCAGAGCTTGAACAATTTGTTAAACTGCTAGAACGCCTTGTTCAGTCAAATTTAAACGTGCTAGCAGATAGGACCCTCGAACTTGTAGTACAATTAGTACGACAACCACAAGGGGGCGGGGGTCAGAGACGAAAGCTCGAGAGTTTAATGCAGTCCGAAATCATAAGCAATAAAAGGGCCTATCTCATAAACGTTCACAATCCAGGTAATAAGCTATGTTTTGCCATAGGTTTGGCCCACTTACTCAGCCCAGGATGTACTGATCAAGCCGCGTTACAAAAAGCTCGAGAGCTACAAACTGCGGTGGGTCTCGGTATACAGGATGCTGTGGCTTTCTCAGACATAGTCAAATTTGAAAACTTTCTGAACATCAAGATTGTGGTTTTGTACCACAGTAGGGCTAATGACGCTCTCCTCAAGTTCCAAAATATACCCGAACCACATCCTAAGACTATGTACTTTTATGTGCAAAATGAGCATTACTATGCCGTAACTAACATCACAGCCTTTTTAGGCGCGCCATATGTCTGTCCAGCCTGTCATACCGGCTACACACGCATGGGGGGGCACTCGTGCCGTTACAACTGTTCAGTATGTCTGGATAAACATTGCCCTATGCAGCCGCTAAACTTGACCCCCTGTGCGGATTGTCACCGCACATGTCGTTCGGCCTACTGTTACGAAAAACACAAAACTGAAACATGGCATCCCAAGGCATGTAAATCTGTAAGCAGTTGTGACATTAACAAGAAATGTCCAAAATGTCATTGCAATTACAACCTTAAAATAGATAGCCCTAAACCTCATGTTTGTGGAATTATACACTGCCCAATCTGTAAAGGTCCTTTGAAAAGCAGAGACGCGGAAGCGGTTCAAGAAGTAACACATGAGTGTTACATTCAGCCCTTGGCTGAAGATGAACATACAGAGAAATATGTGTTTTATGATTTTGAGACAAATCAGCAATCAGGGGTTCATTTGCCTATTTTTGTGTCAACCATGACTTTCAAGGGTGAAAAATGGTCGGCCGAGGGACCCAATTGTGCCCGGCTCTTTCTAAAACATTTTAGAAAAGCCCAGTACAGAAACTTCACGTTTATAGCTCACAATGCTAGGGCCTATGACTCCTATCTGCTTCTGAACCCTTTGATACAGCAAGGCGTGGCACCCAGTGTCATAGCTCAAGGGAGTAAAATATTATGCTTTGTTGACCCCGCCTTCAAACAGAGATACATTGACAGCTTAAGCTTCTTACCCATGAGATTGGCTCAAATGCCAGAGGCCTTGGGTTTTGAAAACTCTGTCAAAGGCTATTTCCCTCATTTCTTCACATCTGAGGAGAATCTACATTATATAGGATCTTATCCAGCCCCCGAAATGTACGGGTGTGATCAAATGTCTCCCAAAGAGCGTGAGAGATTCATGACATGGTACGAGACCGTAAGACATGGCACTTTTGATTTCCATAAAGAGATGGAATCATACTGTGACAATGACGTTGTTATACTTCGTGAAGGATGCCTCAGATTCAGAGAAGAGGTAATCAAAGATGCGGGCATTGACCCCTGGAGCTGTACAACTATTGCATCAGCGTGCATGAAAACCTATCGTACACACTATCTAACTCCTGAATCTATAGCTATCCCATCGCCAGACAACTACCGACGCCAATTCAAGGCCTACTCTAGTGGTTCCATTCAATGGTTGGAGTACTTGGCCCAGGATAAAGATATTTTTATCCAACATGCTTTGAATCGGGGGGAGAAGGCTTTTGGGCCTTACCATGTAGATGGATACACACAGATTGACGGGGTTGAGACAGTGTATGAGTACAACGGTTGTTTCTTCCACGGTTGTAAATTATGCTTTGTCCCCCACACCTTGTGTGTCCTAACCCAAAAGACTTTTGGGGAAATGTACCAAGAGTTTCAAGACAAACTGAATTCTTTAAAGGCTACTTACGGGTTAAAAGTTGTGGTTTTGTGGGAGCACGAATGGACAGCCCTCAAAAAGGCAGATCCTAGTGTTAAGGCCTTCCTTACCCATTATGACCCTCCAGAGCCCCTGGAACCGCGACAGGCCTTGTTTGGAGGCCGGACCAATGCTTTGACATTGCGTTATGTAGCTCAACCCGACGAGACAATAGGCTATGTAGATTTTACATCCCTATATCCTCATGTAATGAGTTCCTCATTCTATCCTATAGGGCATCCTGAAATTATTCACAGCGACTTTGACGAACCCCAAAATTATTTTGGTTTAATCAAAGCGACTGTCTACCCTCCTAGGGGGCTGTTTATACCTGTGTTGCCTTACAAGGGTCCTAAAGGAAAACTTTTCTTTCCCCTTTGTCGCACATGCTGTGAAAACCACAACCAGGAAAACCCCTGTGATCACACAGATCAAGAAAGAGCCCTGACCGGTGTATGGGTCACTGTAGAATTCTCTAAGGCTTTAGAGAAGGGGTATCGTGTGGCCAAAATCTTTGAAGTGTGGAACTTTTCCAGGAAATCAGACACACTTTTTAAAGAGTACATCAAAACCTTCTTGAGATGCAAGCAGATGGCTTCAGGCTATCCTGCATCGGTCACAGATCAAGAAAGTAAAGACCAGTACATTCAAGACTACCATGACAGAGAAGGCATACTTCTTGACCCTGACAGAATAGAGGTCAACAAAACCAAAAGAAATGTGTCGAAATTGTACTTGAACTCCCTTTGGGGGAAATTAGCGCAGAGATGCAATATGCTAACAACTTCGATCATTAAAGACCCCGAAGAATTTTTGGAATTTGTTTTTTCGGACCAATACGAAATTTCACATTTTTCCTTCTTGAGTCAAGACATTGCCTTGGTGCAATGGAGGCGCCACCAAAAGTGGGTTCTACCCCCGGGTAATGTAAATGTGTTTCTTGCAGCATTTACCACAGCCTATGGCCGCCTTGAACTGTACACCCTCATGGAACAGCTTCAGAGGCGGGTTCTTTACCACGACACAGACTCTGTGGTCTATGTAAGCAAACCGGGGGATTGGACCCCCCCACTTAGCAACTATCTTGGGGGTTTAACGAGTGAACTCGAAGAGGGTGACCATATTACAGAATGGTCCTCATGTGGTCCAAAAAGCTATGCTTTTAGGACTAAAGCCAATCACGTGGTGTTGAAAGCCAAAGGCGTGACTCAAAACTATGAAAATGCACCGCGTGTAAACTTGGAATCAATCACGCGCTTGGTCGAGGGGTTCGTAAAGGACAAGAATAGTGACTTGGAGATTTTGAGCTCCTACAACAAAATAGTGAGGGATAAAAAGGGGTTCCATCTAAGAAACGCACCACTCACTAAAAGATTCAGGGTAGTCTATGACAAGAGACAGCTATTGCCTGACGGTACCACATTGCCCTTTGGCTACTGACTTATGCTACAAGCCCCAGTGTGTCTTAAAGCTTAAGATATTATGACTGCTGTCGAGGGTTTTGACCCCCGTCTACAATTGCCTTTTTCAGCATTAATTGCAGGCCCTTCAAACAGTGGTAAAACTTTTTTTGTAAAAAGTATTTTAGAGAATTCTGAACATGTGTTATCTCAAAAGCCTGACAATATTGTATGGTGTTATTCATGTTACCAACCTCTGTATGATGAATTATTGAAGACAATAAAAATCAAGTTTGTTGAAGGAATACCCGATTCTCTGTCTGATGATGAACTTCTCCCCCCACATGTAAATAATCTGCTGGTTTTGGACGATATGCTATTTGCTGGTAGCGAACACCCTGAAATTGCACGAGCTTTTACCCAATATACTCATCATAGAAACCTGTCCGTGCTTTACTTGGTCCAGAATGTGTTTCACCAAGGTAAAAATAGTCGGACCATTAGCTTGAATGCCAACTACATGGTATTGTTTAAAAATCCTAGAGACAAACTGCAAATTAGCACTCTAGCTCAGCAGATGTACCCTGGACGGAAATCATACTTTATGGAGAGCTATGAGGACGCTACCAAAGAGCCATTTTCTTATTTAATCGTGGATTTAAAAGCAAATACTCCAGAACACCTTAGGCTACGTACAGGGCTGTTTCCGGGGGAGAGGCCTGCTGCATACCTTCCTAAAAAGTAAACGCTATGTCTCTGCGTTTAAAAAGAAACCTCCCCCTCTTGAGAAGGCTAGTGGGTTCTACAGCTAAAGAACGGAAGGCCATCTTGGGTCGCTGTTCTTCAGATCTCATATTAGCCCTATGTGAGATTGCTTTGAATCTTCTCAAAGGACGCATTCCACTCACCCTGAACCAATTGAAAAAATTAAGGAGACAAAAGACAGCGATCAAACTCTTTGCCAATAAAAGGGCCAGTCTTCAAAAGAAAAGACATAGTATACAACAGTCTGGGGGTTTTCTTCTACCTTTACTCAGTATAGCCGTGCCCTTCATCACCAGCCTTATTGCGGCCAGACGTGGTGGTTGAACACGTGGTGTGATGGCCACTAAAATGTACTTGGTGCCTCAACAAGAGTTGGATAGACTTAAAAAACAAATGCAGGGTCCTGAAGATATCAGACAAACAGCGGAAAATGATTTGGATACGGCCATGAAGGATGTTTTGAACCGAAAAGGATTGAACCCCTATGATAAGATTCAAAAATACACAAACCTAATGCAAAGGTATTTGACTCGGGTAAAGCAAGGGGAGAGAGAGACTAACCATTTAACCCTTTCCCTACCGGACCCTTTAACAGATGTCGAACCTAACGATAGCCATGCCCCTGTAAGGCCTGTACCGTCGATCTTACCTAGTGGAGATAATATGTCGGGTGAAGCTCAAATGCCATTTGAAGATAAAGTTATGCATGACCTACTGACACATGTGCCTTTACGTAACAGGAAGAATGTTAAATACATTATGAACAAGATAAAAGACTCAAAGGGGATAGCTGCTTGGAACGACTCTGGAGAGTTTATCCTTCAGGGCTCTGTGGTTAGGGGGTCCCATATGCAGGACTTGCTTAAAAGTACCACGGCTGCCCACAAGGTTGCTGATGACCGAAGGCCTCCCGGCTGGCGTCAGTTTCTTAAGGCCCTGGCAATCCTCAACATCCCCCTCTCCGGTGTACCCAACCATAAGCTTCGTCAACAGATTCAAGCTTTAAAACAAAAGCCTTCAACGAGATACAGCACCCCTAAAGATGCCCCAACAACACCGGCCCCATATGAAAGCGATGATGCTAACTCATTTACTCCCATGAACGTCTCAGGACCTTTTCCTAAACCCGATCTCTCGGCGTGGTTAGACTTTTGAAAATGACTTTTGAATGACTATGATTAAATTCAATAAATTTTTTATTTGAAAAATAAGCAAGTTAACATTTGTGGCATTCTTGAAACATATGACGTGAGCATACGCCTTGATTACGCGTTCTTAAAGGACACACATTTGAACACTTTTGATATTTTCTAACAAAACAAGATACAAGGTTATCATTACTTCTTAAATCATCCTTATAAAGAGACATAACATCTTCAAAAGAAACTCCCCGGGCTCTTTGGCACAGGTAAAATACACAGTGGTGACCGCATGTAGTGGAAAGGTTATCTTGCACTTGTTTGATGTTGTAGTAGATCTTTGTACCGTTTAGGGTCAAAAAATCTTTAATAGATTTAGGGAAATGTGAAAAACCGGGGGGAAAGCCATAGGAATCAAAAAAAGTTGAGATTTTTCGTCCACCTTCCTGTTCTAATGTCATAGCTAGCCAATGTTCACCAGGCATGTGTTTAGGATGGGTATTGACAATAAACATTGCAGGCCTCTCAGACCATATCTCCATAGGTAATTCATCACAAGCCAACACTCCACAAAATTGTTTTCCAATCAAGCGGCTCATGAGCCCGTCCAACTCTTGGGTATTCATGTCTTTGTTCAAAGGTCCTTAATAATAATCCACTAAGACCTGTCTTCGGGCATTCACTTCCAAGATTGAATCAGAGCATGCGTAAACAATCATGCTAACTGTACAGGCTAAAGGTGTACGGAAACGCATTTCCAGCCTGAGGTTACCTTGGGACACCACAGACAGATTTCCTGAGGTGTCATCATCAGGTGATAAATTGAAAGCATACAATGTGTAACCCTCTGCAAAATCATTTCTGTCAATAGGTAAAGAGAGATCTTTTAGATGTCGCCCTGTAGCCAGGAATAGATTGTAAAATTCTCGCACAGATATGTTGTTATTAAATTGTGGTTGGAAAGCCTTCGCCGGAACCTGACGTCCGTCCTGACAGAGCGCTACATACTCTGCATTGAAGTGCTGAAAATTAAAGGGGTTTTTATCTAAACTGCCCGTATTAGAGGCGTGATCAACCAGACCTATAACCACATATCTAGGTAAAGGGCCTAGAAATAGGTTTTCTTGACTGCAGATTCTACTGCCCACAGGTATGCTAAAGGTTTTCATGGTAATTCTTTGGAGAGGGTAAAGGGCATTTCCTTTCATCAAAGCATGTGAGTGACCCAGGCGCACGGCCGGAGATACAGATACTTTTTTAATAAAAAGGGTTGCCCCCAACACTTTCAAACTAAAATCCCCATCTTGGGGAGACATCAGGCAAAAATCATCCTTGGCCCTGGTTAATTTTAATCTTAAATCAACCGAATTTAAGAGTAACCGTTCTTGAAAGAAAATGTCAGAGTGTATAGGGCCTAGCAAATGAAACTCTCGAGATTCGGCGCAGTAGCGAGCTCGTGCCGCTAGTCCTTTGTTTGCACCGGTGGAAGGGTCTGTCGATTCCATAGAGGCTCCTGCAGTATCCTTGCTAAACAGCCCGGCGCTAAATTGGGTTTTGAGAGTGTCTTCGGAGTAGTTTAGTAAACACTCCATGATGGCTCTATAAGGGTATGTAGCGCTGCTTTGACTGATTAGGCGTTCACCCAAAGTCACATCAACTTGGGAGAAAATGGTGGCCAAGGGGTAATTAATGAGACTCACTTTGGCATCGTCTGCAATATTAGACCCATCTCTTTTGGTCACTTTTAGACGTAAATGCACCAAGGTGTTGTTGAGGTCCAGATAGTTGTCACCATGGCCTGGTATGAAAAATTCGATAGGCCCGTTATCGGTAATAGCAGAGAGAGGGGCTATCTCCACATAACTGGATCTATCTATTGAATGCTGCGTTAACGGTGCCGTGAAAAGATCAAGTTCTGTCTTTATAGCTTCAGAGGACATTCGATGTAAAAGAGCCATGTCACTTATTCTTTTAGAAAATACTTCCTAGTATTCTTTTAGCCTGTTTTGGTACAGACCTCCTCACTTTACCCCGTCTTTGACTTACTGAGGTTCTTTTAACAGTTAACCGCCGCTTTTTAGGTGCAGGTCTACGCCTTAAACCAGGGGGTCTCTTTTTTGGCCTTCGAGACAATATCATAAGCCCCGAGCCTTCTTGATGCTCCACCTCTGGTGACGCCCTTCGGGTCATAGCATTGGCTACAACCTCACTTACTATATTTTTAGCCGCTGATTTTAAATGTGGTTTGGCTATGCTGAAGCCTCTCTTCATAAACGGTAAAACCATCCTGAAGAGGTTACGGAATATACCTCCTATCCCCGAACCATACATTGTCGGCGCTCCATGATATCCTGGTAGTCCATTACCCACTTGATCCACATAGTATGAAACATAACGGTTAGGGTCGAGCTGATGGTGCTCCATAACACTTTTATTTGTATTATGTTTATAAATATAATACAGCTATTATATATGTAGAGAGGTTTTGGTGGGTCTAAAGTGGAGTTTTACAATCGTTTTACCATAAGTAAATTCAATGTTTTCGTTCTGATCCGTTTTAAGCTCAACCAGAATGTTTTCAATATAGTTCTTGCTGACATGTACGTAGTGCGGCTTGTCATAATTGACAGTGACGATGTCCCCATCCTTGCCGTCTATATGAACTGTTCGCAGGAGGGACACACAGCTGTCTCCGACCCTTTGATAGGTTATGATGTCGGTATAGACAAATATGTTGTAAAAGCCTGCATGTATATCCGCAGGGAATGGGAATAATTTATCGTTCACATACGTCCATTTATTGGGACCCATCCCCAACATGTAGGATAAATTACCGCTGGTCTTTATACCTCCGTTAGCAGGCCCTGAGATTTGTATCCTTTTATGGATTGGATTGTAGAATAGGAATATTTCCATCTTGTTCAGGGTTAGGTGTTCATTCAACTCTGAGACGATCCTGTCGACGGTTCTATAGAAACCTTTTTTAAGCTTAATAAGTTTCGCAGGTTCCGAGAACCTTTTGCAATAAAAATCACGGTCCTTAGCTTTAATATTATACCAACTATGGGGGTATGTAATCTCGCTGAGACCTACTTCCCAAGCCTCTGATAACTCTATAGGCTTTGGAAAATTGGTTGTATACTTCGAACTCTGATTATTACGATATATCTGTGCCGACGCATTACTGGGGAGAGTCAGGTAGAAGCCGCTGTGTTCCATGATGCCCAACTGTGTACACGCGAATGATGCGCTAGTTATCATGACTAGGGGTTTTAAATTAAGCCCCGTTGCCTCCACCACATCCTGCTCCAATACCCAACTGTTGAACTTTTGAGGCCAGTTTTTCCAGCGGACCAGCAACCATTTTTTACCCTTTTCTCTCTTCTGATCTAGAATCTCCTCCACGTGAAAGACTTTGTCTTTACCCAACTGGACCTTCTGTAATTCCTTCTCATAAAAAGATCCCTCTATAAGATCCCCGTCATAATCTTTTAATTTGTAGACCGGCGGAATGCGTGGCAGACATTCGGTAACGGTAAACAACTCCGAGCTAAAGCCTTGTTCGTATTTTTTGTCGAAAACACCCCTCAACTTTGATATACGCACCAAGTCACCCACTAGGAATTTAAAAGTCATTTTTTTCTTACGGCGAAGTGGGAACAAACCATACATATTTTTAAAGACTTGAAAAGAGTTTTCCGAAGAGACCTCCGAGGGCTTCATACGTATAGTCTTATGGTAGCTGTGGTTGTACCCGTTTACTAAATCCTGAACTATGTCTGTATATCGGTTGGTGTTGTGAGCTGTAAAATAGCGCCACATCCGCTCTTTCAAAGTCCTATTAAAGCGTTCCACAACCGAAGCTTTCAAATCAGAGCCTGTAGCAAAATGTACTATATTATACTTATTCATTAGCTTCTGAAATGTTTTATTAAAAAATTCTTTTCCGCCATCCGTCTGCACTTTCTTGGGGGCGCCTCCTGCCTTCAAGATCGATTCAAAGGCCCTGGTCACCTCTGCCCCGCTCTTATTTTTTAACACCCTTACATAGGCTAATTTAGAGAAAATATCTATAACCGTTAGCATGTAGCGATTTCCATCATTTTTATCGGCAAGGGACTGCATGTCACATAGATCCGCCTGAAATTGGGATAATGGATGCGTAGAAAAAACTCTATTTCTTGGAAAATGTTTTCTTACAGGTTTATGTAGAGTGTAGGCATCTTGCTCTGATAACCATTCATTCACTTTAGCATCGCTTAACAGACTACCTGTTTCTTCGACTATAGCTCTCTGTAAACGCTCTTTACCCCCATAAGACCCGGGGTTAGAGGGATTATAATATATGTTTTTCAACAGCTGCTCAGCCATCCTTCTTGCCTCTCTGAGGTACAATAACTGTAATGAGCCACTTTCATATAACGACAACATTTCAGTTTGTGAATTTTTATTTTAAGAATGCAACAATTATTACGTATACAGACAATTCAGGATTTGTTGCAAGATACAAGTCCCCGTTTTCTCAACAATCACAGCATGCAACACCCTGTATATATTGTTTAGATTTACAGGTTTGTTTCGCTGAATTTTTAAAACACACACGTCTGATATATAAGTATATAAACAACAAATATGATACACATTCACATTAAAGGGTGGTTCAAACAAATAATGTAAAATCTTAGCCAAAGTTATTTCTAGTTCTTCAGAATCCTCAACAAGCCTTGATACCATATGTGACCATTGTAAACTCTCGCCCGTATGTCGGACATGTTTCATGATTTGCTCCATTTTTAACACACGCTCTACAATAACCCCTGTATTGTGGGTTGTGTAGAACTTTACATTGTTCACTTTATTTTCAATAATCTGATGCATAACATTTGTAAGGTCTCTCAAAAGAAAAAATGTATTTATTCGCTCAAACATCGTAGACACATAGTTACCCATAGCTCTAAATAAACAAAATGTCACTCGGTCTCTTGGGATTTATTGAGCCAGAAAAGCATCACATCAGCCACCACAGCTTCCCTGTATTTGTTGTCGTCCACCAGGGTGTGTCGGATTTCTTTGAGTTTCTCATGGATGAAGATGGCCTCCTTCAGTTCATGTAGGAAGGCTTCGGTTACCCCGTAAACTCTAGGGATAGACGGCGCAATACCCATAGACTCCAGGGCGATGACCAGCGCTGGTATAAAACGGCAGGACCACAGTCTTTTCACCAGCTCCTCAAAATGATTGAAAAAGTAGTATCTAGGAGGGTCGTAGAGGCAAGGATGACGACGCTGGCTGGGATGATTGATCTCACAGCCGATGCATTTTTCTCGTATATATTCGCCAATCACCACGTTTAAAAGTGTAGCTACAGAGGCCTTGATTGTATCCACAAAAATAGTACTGGCCACCCCATCAAACACATCCTCAGGCTGGGTAAATGTCGGGGGTGTCACGGGTCTTGCCAGGGGTGCGTAGAGTGTAGGGCTTCGTGGCATAGAGTCTTTAGTGTCGGGCCCCCATGACGTAGTGGCTTCCTCGTAGATGGTCTGGAGATCCATGGTGTATGCTGAAATGAAGAACTGGCTGCTTTTTTCTTTTTATTGTAGAACAAGGCCCTTGGGTATCTGGGGGGGCGGGGTTAAAGCATCCGCTTACTTAGTTTTCTTCTGACGCTGTATCTTCTTGAGGCTCTTTTGCATCGTAATCTTTACGATTCGTATATATTATGCACTTCTTTAAATGAACAAGGCTCTGACGCTGTTGGCTCTGTACAAAGAGAGCATCCAACGGTTGCAACATTTTCAATTCCAGTACATCCCAACTCTTAAAAGGAATAAGCAGACGCAGTCGGGTATCCCCAGTCAGGCCACCACCCCTAAGGTTGTGGTTTCGGATTGCCTCGGTGCCGATATAGAACTCCACGCTGCCGCACGGTCGGCCATTCTTTCTTTGTATTTTCACCCTGTGAAATATTTGTCCTGAGGAGTCAGGGGTACCTTCCCAACGGGTCTCGTGGCCCGTGTTAGTAATTGGATATGTAGACGGACGAGTCGGTCAAGGATCGATTCAGACAAGGTGGTAAATTGTATGACAAGCTACAGTTTATTCAGAGTGAAGATATCTAGAACAGCGTAATTACGGCTCTCCCGCTGGTTCGTACGGAAGCGCAGACGAAGAAGAGACCGTTACAATCAGTACACCACTATTATATAGGAAAGAATGTAGGTTGATTCTGGAAGATCGGATCTTTGGATTGGTTCATCTGGGGTGTAGTCTGTAGTCTTCCGCCATTGGCTCAGTTGTCTGTCCGTCATCGTAGAATCCTCTTCGGGCATTCAACGTTCAGCTACAACGGAGATCATGTGTGTGTGCGCTGGTTTTGGCCATTAGTGTAATGCGGGAGCTATCCTGTAGGGGACCCCACAGGCTCAACTCTGAGTTGTAGCCCTTTATCAACAATAGTTTGGTCACCTACATAAGAATTAGCATTTCTCTACAAAACCCTCTCTTCACGTCTCACCAGAGACGTGACACAACCTAACTGGATCCAGACACAAAGAGAAACTTCTCCCAATGGGACTATGAAATAAGGCACGGTTTTAAACAGAAATAGATATATATGTATTACATCATGTTCTCCATTCAATCCCACTATGTACTAAGTTGGCTACCAGCCACCTAGGAACTTACAACCCTCATTTTACAGAGCGGAGAACAACAGCTCAAAAATAAAAGTAAATGCTTGTCTACATAAGCCAACTTTTTTCCCGCAGGAAAAAGTTGTGATTCCCTCTCTTCACATCTCCAAAGAGATGTGACTTAAACTAGGCAAGTCAGGCGGAATGATCCACTTGCATAACACATACATACATCCCCATAAGGCAACAGCAGATATAATGTAAACCTAAATAGGCACTCTCCTCCTCATCCTCGAATTCATGTAGGTCTTTATCCAGCAGAGGAAACATCTGGGAAGGGGAGGAAGGGTCAATGGCTTTAGAGATAACCCTAGTGGCAAGGGAACGGATGCATGGAATGCAACAGCATCCACAGAGAACTAAAATGGCAGCGAACACCGAAATGGATACCAAAATGGAGGACACCAGGGTTTTATATTTACCAAACGCACTCATCCAGGAGTCCCACATCGAGGTATCCATCCCAGAATGAGATTTCATTTTACCATTAAGCGTCCTCAAACCTTCTAGGGCCATGGTCAAGCTACCATCGGAGGCTGCGTTATTAGGGATGAAAGTGCAACACTGTTCACCACACATAGTACAAGCTCCACCTTTCTCCGCCAGTAGCATATCTACTGCAATGCGATTCTGGAATGTCATAAGAGAAGTTGCAGCCAGGCTCTCATGCTCCATACCGTTATCACACACCTGGCTCCTGTTATCTAACAACAAAAAACGCTTGTTCTCGCAACCCCACGCTCTGAATGTGCCCTCCCTTCTGTATTTTTCCAGCATGAGAAAGTCCCCTGGCCCTGACACTTTTAACAATGTTTCAAGTCAGCTATGTTGCATAACACTTGCATACATCAACACAAGCCAACAGCAGATAATATTCAATCATATATATGGTAATGGCTATAATGTAAAACACAGGAACCAATAATCCCTCTTTTTCACACCCCCCAGGGTGTGAACAAAAACTCAGCAATGAATCATATAACAGTCACAGAGTTTAAAATACCTTCATGTCAAAAGAGAACAGCTCATTCAAAAACAGAACATTAAAAAAAAAATTGTGTGAAATTTAAGTCCCCCTTTTGACACCCACAAGGGTGTCACTTAGCAAAAACAGGATAACACTTTATTGTTTATTGACATGTAAGATACCGGATAAAACTTTGGTCATGGAAAACAGAGTAAAACAAAGCAAAGCATTATTATAAACCATCTGGTCCTCTCAGCTACTCCTATCCTGCACCAGTTGGGCTTCATGCCACCCAGGGACTCAAAACCTTCACAACAGGGAGAACAAACATACTGGAAAGAAAACCCATCATAAAGATGTATAACAAGGAACTGTGGTGGTGTAAGATTTATTCTACTACCTCGCCCACAGCATACCATGGGTCATCCTCAGTCAGTCTCATCCTCCCCTGAAAGCATGCTTC
This sequence comes from Oncorhynchus kisutch, assembly GCF_002021735.2. NCBI lineage: Eukaryota > Metazoa > Chordata > Actinopteri > Salmoniformes > Salmonidae > Oncorhynchus > Oncorhynchus kisutch. Next base: position 42,835,200 of record NC_034199.2, read on the forward strand.
AGTATCAGCATCTCCAACTGGAGCATCAAGCAAAGGCATCATCATGCCTGAAGCCTTCACCACATCTGTAACAGACTTCTTAAAACACGGTATGATGCAAGCAGCACAACACGTCAAATAACAAAAATTAGGGTCAGAAATCCAGTAACCACCATTCTAGTGTACTTACCAAAACCAGGCTCCCACTCAAGAGAACAGGCCAGACTCCTCCACCCCCGCCATGGTCCTCATCTCAGCAGATAGTGCATCAAGCCCACTAAGGGCCTTAGATATACTACTATCTGGACTGGTGTTATTAGGAATATACGTGCAACATTGTTCACCGAACATCTTGCATACGCCCCCCTGACTGGCAAGAAGCATATCCAAAGCAAGTCTATTCTGTCTGGCAACCCTAGATATGGCCTCAAACTGTTCAGACATACCAGTGAGTGCATCACGGGGGTAATTAACAAAACGCTGTTGATCATAGTAGATGTAATGAATCCATGCAGTCTGTCTTGCATCCACCATGGCTAGACCTATAATCCATCATTCCTGCCCAAGGCCTGAAGCTCATGAGGAACCCCCACCGGCACTCCTAACAGGTTAGTGTGTATGTCAACTACATCCTCTGTCCATGGAGCACTACTTCTATGTCTCCCATGGGATGGAATGTTTTCAGGTCCCCTGGATACAGAACCCAACAACTGTTCAGCAGTAACATCAACAATGGTCAGTGGAATTATCAAACTGGTCAGAGCACACGTACCTTGCCAGTCTCCTCTAAGAATGGGTCTCAGCACTCTTTTGGGTCCACAGATCCACCACACATCAGCCAGACCACTAGTTTGGTTTAGGCCTGTAACTGGCCAAGTGGAATTAATGGTTATGTTACTACTGCAATCAGCTTCAGGCAATCTCCCATAATCAATGCCATTACCTGTACCCGTGATGCAACTGTAATTGCCCTCATATGCCTCAACACCCCAAGGGGCCCGATGAGGAGGTACTGTAGGAAACACACGGCTCAGAGGAACAGAGAGTTGAATTGGCCTCAACCAGGTAAAAACCTCTCAGAATACACAACCACCCCTCTCCTTCTCCTATAGCAAATGGGTGTGTAGCCAGAACAGGTCCATCATGACCAATGTTTCATGTAACTCATGTAGTCCTTTCTTTTCAGGGTCTTAACTGTACCTCATAAGAAAGCCACAAATTGTCCCTACCAATAACACCAGTCTCAGTGCCTAATTGATCAATAGCTGAATAGTCTAACATTAATTACCTGAATGGGATTTTTTAATACAGTGGTGGCAGGTTCGGTCCAGGGGTGGTAGAGGAGTGTGTCTGGCCCTGGTTCATCTGGGACCTCTGGTTTTGGCAGCACCTTAATAGAAAACACACCCATCGTGTCTGTCCCGGTCCTTTGTAGTCCGAGGGTGTAAGTGCCTGCATCAGAGAGCTTAATAGTTTTGATGGTTAGCAAGATTTCATCACCTTTACAAAGTTCAACAGTGCTCCCAGGTTTTCCCATATCATGAAAAACCTATCCACCTTTGTGGGATCCCCTATGCTATAAGGATACCCTCTCTTCCAATCCCAGAACTGTCCCAAGTCGGTTATCCTGTAATCCCCATACGGACACCCTCCCAATTTAATATAATTTCATTTATAATTTTCGTCCACTTGTTCTGTAGACATACATTCAGCATTCCACGGGTCAGAACCTGGAATCCGCTGGTACATCACCATCTATTTCCATCGATTTCTCCAGAGTCCTGGAAATAAGGCCTCATAGACAGGGAGTTAGACAACAGCCCCATAAAACTAAAACAGTCACACAGGTGAATGTAGCCCACAATACAGTGATCATAATATTTTCCCCATTTTCTAAACATATTATCAAACCCAATTAATCAGAAGTATCCACCCCAGTGTTTTCTGTCAACCCGTGATCCAGGGTGGTCAAACCAGCTGAGGCTTCAGGTACTGATTCATCCGGAGCTGTGTTATTTGGGATGTCACCCACGATAAGACCGCTCAGACAAACAGCTTCCATGTGAAGCCCCACCCTTTCCCCGAGAACACATCACTTAGCAAGAGCCAGACACATCTTCACTTCTATGAACAAAAACAGGGGTGACAGGACAGGGAGGATTTTCTTCATTCGAGAGATGGCCCCCGGAATTCTGTTAATTCCAGTTCTCCTCTCGAACACTGTTTATTGTTCGATAGTGTCAGTGTGTCTTACCCTCCCACCGTGCGATATGAATCCGGGTAGCTCTTTCAGCTAGCTGCCACCAGGAGACCTTGGTATGGTCCCCCCAACAAGCCTCTGGGACTGGATTGAGTGACTTCACCTGCAGTTCACCTATAATGCATAAAATGCTGGACATACAGGCTTGGTTAACAAACAGTTTCTCATGTTTGATCTGATTCTATCTTTAACTTCTATGCCCATTTGTTAACTACATTTAAAAAAAATATTAGTTTCTTATCCAATAGGCCCCATCCTATCCTAGACCACAAGTTACCTATCCCCCTTTTGATACCTAGCTTTGCCCAGGTAACAACTTTACCTGCTCTAAATAATGACTTAGGTAAGATTAGTATATTATCCGTCTGTTCTGACATTATCATGTAGGAGCGCCCCTTTAATTTCCCACATGTCCGATTCTCCCTTTTGTCTCCACTCAGTGACTGTTATCTACACACTCCGTTATCTTTGCTCGTCCTGGCTCCCTTCTAAAACTTCTCCTCTCTGCTCTCCAACCGTCAAGGTCTCTGCAGTGCGGGGGAGGGCTCATCTGTCTGCCTTTTCCCATGTTTCCACATTTTAACTAAATGTCTCACTGTTTGGCTTTATCTAAACTCATGGATTTTTATTTTTAGAAAAACATGTCTATGGTGGCAATTACTAAAGTCTTTATATAGGTTAAGTAAACTCCACTATAATTAAGTTACCTTAAAAAACAAATTAAATTAATAAAAAAATAAAAAATATATTTTTTTAACAGTATTACCCATGACCACAAATGTATTATTCAAATGGCACCCCCTTGTGGCTGATCAGACCACCCGAGAGAGCCATGAAATCCGGTCACGGGTTACACCATCCCCCCACATTCGTGTTCCATACCATATTAGACATATTAAAGAACCCTTTATCCTTAAAATAAAATAAAAATTACTTGTGTAATTAAAACTCATAAAATAAAAAACTCATAAAGGTTCCATATGTGAGCGTGCCTCTTTAAAATATCATGTCTCTGGGAACATGGAAATCCCCTTAACCCAAACATTTACTACAAAAACAAAACCTAATAATTATGATAATCCCCTCAAACTCAAATAATTTGTCTCGATGTTTCATGTCTTATTCGTGTTTCTCCAAATTTTCTCCCAAAAATACTTCTTAAATACCCAGCCATTAGACAGACACACACAACTGTGATAAATGTGCACTGTCCCTTTAACATAAAAACCTCAGCCTGCAATCCACTCTGCGGGCCTTTCATAGTTCTCCATAATGAAAACAGATTCTAATGTTAGTATACCTTGACCTCCTGTTTAATTTCAATGATGTTATCTGAACAATCAAACCAAAATCAATACCCGGGAAGTACTTGTGTAAATGAATTAAAATAACTAAATAATTTGGTTAGAACACCACTCCCGTCTTACATCGACCACACCCTTCGCCCCGTACCTAGTGTACAGCTTATCTATTACTCAGTGGCTCAATTAATGTTTAACGTAAGTATGTTCAGATGTTGATTATGTAATTCTACAACATTAGTATAGTTCAAACCTCATAATATAAATCCGCAAAAAGAATTTTGCGTTAATAGAGTTTAACACTCTTTCCAACAGTCATGCACCCCCCTCAATATTCTATGATATAACTCTCATCAGCAAGCCTGCGACTTTTTCAACATTCTCACCGGTTCCAGCTCCAACTGAAACACCTCATGTACCACACTCGCTTTGTCCCCGACCTCATTCATATCGATATTAGTCCCCGACTGAATATCAAGCGTGTTTCATGCACAGGATTTGATTCTTGCAAATCTTCATTTACGCCAGTAAGCAGACCAGTGGGAGACGCAATGGCCCCGCCTTCTGTTCATTCTCTGTTTGATCCCTTGGTTCTTAAATACATGGCTTTTATTTCTTTCAACTTCCTTGTCTCTGGCCTCCTGCTACGTCCCTCTCAACTCACGTTCCATTGTTTTCAGCTGGGCCCCTGTTGGCGGCCACCCCCCTAGATAACCTGCTTGTGTCCATCTTAACTTCAATCCCTCCCAAACTTTCTTTATAGGCGTCCATCGTTCCTTTCCCCCTGATCTATATTCAATTTTTTGTTCTAGGAACTCATTAAACCTCAGCTTTGGAGTATTGGGGTTCGCCATTGTGAATTTGCTTTAAACGTAATTTAATTTAATTCAATCGGAATTTAATCGTAGTTTTAATCGAAATTCTCTCCTTCTATCTGAATATAGTTAGCATATACTTCGCCCGACGTTGATTAATGCCCACGAGGTATTCGAAGAGACACTATTGCTCGTGCTCTGCCTTATCTCAGAGCTTCTCCTTCGTATATTCAGGTTGAGAAAAACCGCATGGGCTGGTATAGCATTTGTGGAGCGCACAACCAAGGGATCTATTCGACTATTTAGTCTCAATATTTAAATATTATATTCAGATATTATTTCAATTATACATCAGTCATTTCATTCCTGATTATACATTTATACATGTACCTATTAACATAGGTACATAGGTACAATATAGAAGTTTCGGATTTATCCAATATCCCTTATTATAATTCTCTCTCTCTCCCTCTATCTAACCACCAACAATCTTAATGGAAACAATTACAACCACATTGCATTTTAACATAACATAACATAAACAGTTACAAATAGACAAAACAAGACAAAACAGCACGTTATATCTCTGACCCCTGAAAGCCGATCCTTATCAGTGAATTTCTATCAGACTGAGCCGTACCGGACCACAGGATAAAATTACAACTTATCAGATTTGAAGAATAGTAATTAGCTATCCCCTACTGATCTCTATTCCTGATCCCTATCGAGCTGACCCCTATCAGAATTATTACACATGTCCGACCCCTATCGGTGAATCTCTATCAGACTGAACCACACCGGGTCACGGGTCCCAAAATTACAATTTGTCCCCTCGGCTGCAGAATTAATGAATAGTAATTAGCTATCCCCTACTGATCTCTATTCCCGACCCCTATCGGAACTATCAAAGACAAAACAGTGATCACTCATCATTGAAAGCTAGCAGACTGTGCTGACCGGGTCACGGGTCCCAAAATTACAATTTGTCCCCTCGGCGCCAGATTTAATGAATAGTAATTAGCTATCCCCTTACTGATATCTCATCAATGATTTAAATCACACCGGCCGTCGCCGGTTCGTTACTACATATGTTCACGTACACTGTTATTTCGACTCGTCAGCAAATTATAAATTTACACAAGAATTCATACTTACTCGGAAAAACTGATAAAAATTTGGACAGACTATTCGACAATATGCAAAGTTTGATTTAACAGGCTTTTGCTTACCTTATTTTTATATGGTGCACCTTGAAATCAGTTTTCCGAGTTGAGCAGAATTGTTGCCCTCCCCCGAAAGTCTTCACCCGTCTTTCTTATTTATTTAATGAATCGTCCTTTCCCCAACTCGCCTTCTCCACACCCAAATCAACTCACTTCGACTGGATCGTTAGTAAACCATCCTCTGCTACCATTTCTGTTAGTAATTGGATATGTAGACGGACGAGTCGGTCAAGGATCGATTCAGACAAGGTGGTAAATTGTATGACAAGCTACAGTTTATTCAGAGTGAAGATATCTAGAACAGCGTAATTACGGCTCTCCCGCTGGTTCGTACGGAAGCGCAGACGAAGAAGAGACCGTTACAATCAGTACACCACTATTATATAGGAAAGAATGTAGGTTGATTCTGGAAGATCGGATCTTTGGATTGGTTCATCTGGGGTGTAGTCTGTAGTCTTCCGCCATTGGCTCAGTTGTCTGTCCGTCATCGTAGAATCCTCTTCGGGCATTCAACGTTCAGCTACAACGGAGATCATGTGTGTGTGCGCTGGTTTTGGCCATTAGTGTAATGCGGGAGCTATCCTGTAGGGGACCCCACAGGCTCAACTCTGAGTTGTAGCCCTTTATCAACAATAGTTTGGTCACCTACATAAGAATTAGCATTTCTCTACACCCGTGAACACACTATACCCCTTGGTGATAAGGCTCAGTTCAGGACATACAACCTTGCGAAAAACCGACCAGTCTTCAACACCATATTCCAAGCCTACAGTCTGGTCTGTATATTCTTCTCCTTCATCTACCGTATAGAGGGTCACTCTACAGGCCAGGTAATCAAACCGATACCCCCACTGCTGGCCATTAGACATCAACACTTGATCTGTCAGAGCATTTGCTGGCGGTATTTGGGTTCTATACACATTTAAAAAACGTTTTTTTGGCGCATCATATATTGCTGGTTGATACTTTGCCCTTGCTCTATGGGCAACCCGAAGGCCTGTTTCAGTTGTTACCGTCATCACTGCTTTGGTACCGATCCCAAATTCCATGGTTATTCTTAAGATCTTGTGCACTCTTAAACAGGTATTGTTCAGCGGCTTTATAAGGGGCCTTAACCAACCCAAACCGTGAGAAACAGTAACAGGTTGACCTGACACATGGTCACTTACTCAACCCTGGGCATGCACCCTTCTACATGACATAGGGTCATAAATCATTACATAGGGTCATAAATCAGGCTTGGGTCATCAATCATTAACGGCCTGTCAAATGGACCCTTACTCACCCCATAGCCCCCACCTAACCAGGCTTGCCTATCAGGCTTGGGTCATCAATCATTAACGGCCTGTCAAATGGACCCTTACTCACCCCATAGCCCCCACCTAACCAGGCTTGCCTGACCAGAAGACATGCACACGTCATCACTACATAGGGTTCACATAGCGTTCACATAGGTTCACATAGGGTCATCAATCAAAATTTTGACACGTGACATCTACTTTAATCTCTCTCATGCACATATATCACTGTATCATCTGCATATGTTACGCCCCTGAAAACAGGGGAGAAATAATCACGACAGTGATACGGTGTTGTATTCTCAATTCAACGAGAAAAGACCGCGATTTTCCCCAGGAATATGGGTGGAGACCAGAGCAATCGATCTCCGGCTCATAGATTAAGAGCATTTCATAGATCACAGATGAACAATAATGTATTTTGTTAGGAAGGCTAGATACATTAACCTGAGCCATATGCAACCATATCCTTAACAGGTGAGGATCAATAGAGCATATATTCGTTATAGTTGAAGTTGTACACTACAACACACAAAGTCAAATTTGAACATTCAATTAAAATAGCCAGGGAGTTACTCCAGAGTCCCAATACAAAAAAGAAGACAGCCCTCCAACTGCAGTCGACCTAGACTAAAAACAAAGGAAAGAGAATATACTATCAGCACTATTAGCAGATATGTTATTAAAGCAGATTTGTGTAATTAAAATATATTAAAACTATTCAAGAGCATACAGCAAATAAGATGTTAAACAGATCCCAACTTACGTTTCTTGACAAGAGGAGTTCTAGGGGGAAAGCATAGATAAAAAAATGTTTTTTAATGAAATCAGAGAACAAAGCACAGCACTTCGAAAGTTATATCCATGTACAAAATCACAAGTTCATCTGTCACACAGGATTCAAAACATTTACTTTACATGCAGATTTTATTCAATAAAAGGATCACAATATAATGGATACTTACGTAGAGTCTCCAGAGTCATCAGAGCCGCCAGAAGAGCTTGAGGAAATTGTTCTGCTTCTGTTGGACGTTCTGTCGGAACCTTAAATATGAAAACATTCATCCTGAACTTTCCTGAACAAAATTCACCTTAAAACAGCGGAAGATTAATTACTTCAATGAATTGCACTACAATATTAGTTGGATATTTTTCATAGCATGTAAACAGGATATCCTGTAAATGAACATAATCTATAGACTAAATTCACAGTATTGTGTGCATTTGAGTAAGATCCCCCCCACAAGCTATCTGATTTTTATCTCCCTCACCCTCCATGATTATGCTTCACATTTTAGTCCTTTAGCAGACACTCTTATCCAGATCGACTAACAGTAGTGACTGCATTCATTTTCATAATTTCTTCCTACTACTCCCCCGTGGGAATCAAACCCAACTAACATGCCCCAGGGCAGTGATTGGGGACACTGCCCTGTGTAGGGTGCCGTATTTCGGATGGGACGTTTAATGGGTGTCCTGACTCTGAGGTCATTAAAGATCCCATGGCACTTATCGTAAGAGTAGGGGTGTTAACCCCGGTGTCCTGGATAAATTCCATCACAGTCACCTAATCATCCCCATCTTACAATTGGCTCATTCATCCCCCTCCTCTCCCCTGTAACTATTCCCCAGGTCATTGCTGTAAATGAGAACGTGTTCTCAGTCAACTTACCTAGTAAAACAACGGTAAAATAAAAATAACAGAGCTACATTTGTACATGTGATGTGGGGATTTCTAGGGAGTTTTTCCTAGCCATCGTGCTTCTACACCTGCATTGCTTGCTGTTTGGGGTTTTAGGCTGGGTTTCTGTACAGCACTTTGAGATATCAGCTGATGTACTAAGGGCTATATAAATAAATTTGATTTGATTTGGATAAATAAACAACAAACTGAAAATAATTTATGAGGGGAGGCCACCATCCAGACTATTTTTAATAACCTCTTGAGCTTAGGGCTGAATACTGCCCCCTTTGGAGGAAGTGCGTGCCCATAGTAAACTGAAAATATTTTTTTCCAAAATTGCTAATATATGCATATAATAATTATTATTGAATAGAAAACACTCTAAAGTTTCTAAAACCGTTTAAATTATGTCTGTATGTAAAGCAGAACTCCCAGGGCAGCCTTTCTTCCAAACACCCTCTTGGCAACAGAAAAGTTGGGACAACTTGGACGTCATCGCCCCCACCCTTCCCAACCAGCTACGGATCCAGGAACAGTTTCTATGTGTTCAGCGCGATGTCTGCTTTCAAATGACGCGTTCTTTGTGAGAATCTAGCGCGCCCCCGTCCTTTGGCGGGCTAAAACATTCGGGTCACGCGAAAATACATGCACTCTATTGCGCGCCTCAGTCTTTTTTTCCATGAAGCACCAATTGACTTCAGTTTGTCTGTTCGCGCTGATCTTTGTTTAACATGATTAAAACATCCTAATGCTCGATTCTGCACTTAGTTTGACCAGTTTAGTCGACATATAATATGTAATTTAGAAGTTTTGATTCGCAAGAGTGCGGGACCAGAAGTCATTTTGGGTGCATTTCAGCTGAAGCTGTTGGCATATGCTAATACAGAGACACACAACTTGAAACCAAACGATGTATTGGGTAAGTATAACTCCTTCCACGTCTTCTGATCGAAGAACATCAAAGGTAAGGGAATATTTATGTGGTTCATTTTGGGTTTCTGTGCTCTCCAAACGTAGAGGAGACATACAGCTAATATCTGAGCGCCGCCTCATATTATAGCCTAGTGAACGAATTCTGTAACGTTAAAAATAAATGTAACACAGCGGTTGCATTAAGAAGAACTGTATCTTTGTAACTATATGTAGAACATGTATATTTAGTCATGTGTATTGCTTGTTATCTGACGTTATCTGTCGGAGCTATCATAATTTCTCCGGACATTTGAGTAGCATTTTTCAAAAATGTCGTCATTGTAAACAGAGATTTATGGATATAAATAGCATATTATTGAAAAAAAAAAATGTACTGTGTAACATGTCCTATTACTGTCATCTGATGAAGATTTTCAAAAGGTTAGTGAATAATTTATTTTTTAATCCTGCTTTTATAATTTTATATTTTCTGGGACAAAATGGCCGCCTCTTGTCTTTTGTTTCGGTGGTGGTCTAATATAAATGTGTGGTGTGTTTTCGCCGTAAAACATTTTAGAAATCTGACTTGCTGGGTAGATGAACAAGGTGTTTATCTTTCATTTGAGCTATTGGACTTGTATAGGTGTGGAGGTTAAAAATTTCTAAGAATATTTTTTCGCATTTTGCGTTATGGTAATGAGCTGAGCCTGTAGTCACGATCCCGGATCCGGGATGGGTAGTATCAAGAGGAACCTATAAGAGGTCTGGATGACTAATAAACTCAAAACTCTACAGTGTCTTCAGGTCCACAAAATACCTTGAAGGGGAGTCTGCGTCAAGTCATTGGTGCATTTAAAGTGACATTTAGATTCCTTTGCATTCATTGACCGGTTTCAGATTGTTCATTGAAGAACCTGTTTTCAACTCCAACTATGAAGCTATACAAATACAGGAATAAATATTCTTACCTGTCGTATCTTGAGTCGGGCACTGGAGAGTATCAGCTGAATGGCTCACTGAAAAGCAGCATATTTCTTATTTTAACATGTCAACATTAAACTGTGAAAATCACATAGGTTTCTACTTTCCCTACTGACACCGGGGACATTTAAACAAGAATGCATTAATGGAAGACTTAATGATAGGACATCACCAGAATAGTTGGGTGACTTATGAAGTCTCTCCACCACAGACCATCTAGGCTCCTCACCGTGTATGGTGATGTCATATTGCGGTGTCTGTACTTCACTGCTTCAATTTCCCAGGTTTCAGTACGGAAAGTACATTGAAGACATACAAGTGAGTGGGGGGGGCACTTATCAATATAAAATGTATTATCACTGACAATAACTCTGCCTGGCAGTACTCACATTTTGATTTCTCCATTTCAGCAGGTTTTGCTAGGGGGAAATAAATATATTTTTTATTTCAATCAGTATTGGAGGAAATGCCTTGACGGATTATTTACATACATTTTGCAAAGCTCTTTAATGTTCCAACTCCTCAAATTATACTCTTAATGAAAAGGGAAACAACTACCAGACTGAATTTCTTAACTGCCGAAAGGTCATATTTGTGTAAAATAGAAATCTGAATACTCACAATTGTTGAGCAGAATAACATTCTTCTCCAGGTGACTTACTGAGAATTGGGGAAAAAGGAACATTTCACAATAACTTCCACCTCACCTTTTCAGTAAGGAAAGTTGAGTATAGTTGAGTAGGTTACTGACTGATATGAAATCCTTCGTAAAGGATTCACTCCTCTATTTCATACAGCACAACACAGTTCAGTACTCACTTGGACATTGTTTTTCCTTTCCAGTTGTTGGTTCTAGAAGGATAGTGGAAAGATTAACACTATTATAGCTTCAGAATTTCAAAACTGACTAACCTTGCCCCGTGTAAGACTGAAAATGAATGTTATTCCAATAAACTAAGAGTTAAATGTCAGAATATTTGTTAAATTCAATATAATGATCACTGTATTGTTTAGTAGACACTGCAGCAATTGAGTAAAGTAGTTTCAAACCCCTCATTTTGCACTATTATCAACAGGAACATAGTGCTTAAAAGAATAGGTGGGAACTTACCTTTTCCTTTGCAGTCCCTCGTTCTCTTTAAGACAAGCACTTGGATAATAGGAGAAAAATATGTGGCAATTAGTTAATACCTTCGCTCATCATCATTGGTAATCTAAATCATATCAATCTGTTTCAATCATTTCAATGACAAAACAAAATACATGTAACACTATGGTGTTGTGTATTATTGACATTCAAATGTACTGATGCACTGGACGTTTTAAGTTGTTGCCACATTTGTGTGTCTGCTGGTGTCTATAGTGGTGAAGAGGGCTTGACGTACCAGTAACCATGAAGGCCAATATGACCAACATCAAGACCATATTGATAGTGATGATGATGGAGACCCCTGAGATCAAAGAAGAATTGCTCAATGTGAATACATTTGATTTCATGACACACACACTATTAGTGAAGACATTGATGAGACAATTAATCAAGTTTTGTGTTAATTGTGATTAAAACTGATCAGACTCTAGGGGCAGAGGATGACAACATCACTTTTCACAGTGGCCAATAAGAATGCAGGCTGCCATATACAACTGGTTTGCTAATAGATGAATAACACATAGAAGTTTAGAACATAACGTTTAGATGTAATATTTAGAAACAAAATCCTGAATTCCCAGGGTCCTTGAGAACTGACTTAGATAATAGGAGTACTACTAACCCTGAGTATTCCTGCTGTTGCTACGAATGCTGTCCCTGTTAGCAGACAGAACCACATCATTGCCACTGTGTTTGACAGTGCATTTGTAGTCGTGCTTCTGTAGGTCTTCAGGGGACACCGTGAGATGGGTTCTCTTCTGATACGTCCCATCCCCGTTAGGCAGGGTCTCTTCATGCACCACATCACCATGGACGTCTACCCCATCTCTTCTCCAAAATATCATGATTGCGTTCGGATAGAAGCCTGTTGCATGGCAGGTCACACGATAGAAGGGTTCTTTCTGAAACAAAGTTACCTGCGGTGGGGCTGTGGAAAGCAAATATACAAACATCAGGATATTGATCAAATACATACATCTCTATAGTGTTATTTTGTTCTTCAGATGACATTATCTGGCTGTACACTATTCCAGAGGAAGGCTACTGGACAAGTTTGTTTGAAAGATATGTATACATGTAATTAGAATCTCCAAGACATGGAAATAGTAAACCTACTAAAATTGTGTAAAAATAAACGAAGTCGTAACAATAACAACAATACCTGTCCTCTGCAGCATGCGTCTCCGATTGGAAACATATTTGTTCAGCCATTCATTACATGTGTGGGTTAGATAGTGAATTTTGGCTTTAAGTTTAGGAACATTAGCGTCCCACTTTATTTTGGTGATGTGTCCCTGCCGAACAGGTGCAATCCATCTTTCATTCTTCAGATCAAATAACAGGAAGTCCTCTCCTCCATATCCATACTGTTCATGTCCCTCTGTAGCACCAGTTTCCTCAACCGACTCACAGCTGTACATTACCTGCAATGTACGGGCACCTAAAAGGAAACAACATAGTAACATCGATCCTTCAATATTCAATGAGTGTTTACGGTTAGCCATCTATCAAAACATGCTCTGATGACTGCCTACTAACTTGTCTGGTTGAAGCGATCTCTTGCAGTGTCCATGTTGTTTTTGAACACCTTCTCAGTCTCCTTAAGAATTTGTGTATTTCTTCTCCAGAAGTCTGGATCCACGGCTTCTTTTACCCACTCCTGTCGAGCTACCACTTCCTTTGTAGAACTGTCATAGAAATAAATTGGTTCCTCATCCAGATAAGTAACAGCGCTGAACTCTGGAAGGCCAGTAGATTGTGGGAGTGCTGTGTAGAAATACTTCAGGGAATGGGTAGCTAGAAAAAAAAACAGGCACATTAATGGATGGAAACAATACTGTTACATAAACACACACAATTACTTACTGAAATCATGGTAGCACTAGTAACATAACAGTATAATAATCATGGTAGCACTAGTAACATAACAGTATAATAATCATGGTAGCACTAGTAACATAACAGTATAATAATCATGGTAGCACTAGTAACATAACAGTATAATAATCATGGTAGCACTAGTAACATAACAGTATAATAATCATGGTAGCACTAGTAACATAACAGTATAATAATCATGGTAGCACTAGTAACATAACAGTATAATAACCATGGTAGCACTAGTAACATAACAGTATAATAACCATGGTAGCACTAGTAGCATAACAGTATAATAACCATGGTAGCACTAGTAGCATAACAGTATAATAACCATGGTAGCACTAGTAGCATAACAGTATAATAACCATGGTAGCACTAGTAGCATAACAGTATAATAATCATGGTAGCACTAGTAACATAACAGTATAATAACCATGGTAGCACTAGTAACATAACAGTATAATAATCATGGTAGCACTAGTAACATAACAGTATAATAATCATGGTAGCACTAGTAACATAACAGTATAATAACCATGGTAGCACTAGTAGCATAACAGTATAATAATCATGGTAGCACTAGTAACATAACAGTATAATAACCATGGTAGCACTAGTAACATAACAGTATAATAATCATGGTAGCACTGGTAACATAACAGTATAATAATCATGGTAGCACTAGTAGCATAACAGTGAACAGGCCATTTATGACCTACCTGGTCAACTGTTAAAACCTGGGACATTGATATCCAAAAGGTCCAAAAGGCTTCTCAACAGCTTCTACCCCCAAGCCATAAGACTCTTGAACAGCTAATCAAATGGCTACCCAGACTATTTGCATGCCTCCTCTTTTATGCTGCTGCTACTCTCTGTTTATTATCTATGCATAGTCACTTTAACTCTACCTACATGTATATATTACCTCAATTACCTTGACTAACCGGTGTCCCCGCACATTGTACATTGACCCTGTACCGGTACCCTGTGTATATAGCCTTGCTATTGTTATTTGACTGCTGCTCTTTAAATATTTGTTACTTTAATTTATATTTTTACTTATACATTTTTTACTGAATGCATATTTTTCTTAAAACTGCATTTTTTGTTAAGGGCTTGTAAGTAAGTAAGGTCTATCTATACCTGTTGTATTCGGCGCATGTGACAAATAACATTAGATTTGATCAGGTATACATTGACTGACTCTCTTACACACAATCACTCACACTACTGATACTGCTGCCATACTGTTTATTATAATACTATTTATCATGCTACAAGTCACTTTCTCCCAATCCCTGCCTACATGTACATATTTACCTCACTACTCCAGTATCCCTGCACATTGTTCATTTGGTACTGGCATTGACCCTGTAGCTGCCTCTTCCATTTATCTCATGTTTTTATGTTCATTTTCCTATTATACTTTGTTTTATATTGAATACTCCTTCTGTTGGGAAGGGCTTGCTAGTTAGACGTGTCATGTGACAAATAAAACTTGACCTTGAACATTTTTGTGTTTACAAAAACAAATGGAAACAATGGAGGACAACTTTATATTTATTTAGGTATAGTCTAATGGGGTAAGGCAGTTGTACTTACGAGGCATGTGTTCAAGAATCAATGATTAAATACTATTAATTTAAGTGTCTATTAGACTACAGTTCTAGGCGTATTGCACATACCTTGGTATCCTATTTATAGGTCAAATTCTTTTAAATCAATGAGTAGGCTATATATATATATATATATATATATATATATATATATATTACAATATTTTAGGTACCATTTGAGTGAGAAAAAAATACTTACCTGCGCATGTCATGGGAATAGCAATCATATTTGAAACTATTAGAAATAGCCTAGTTTTAGCAGTCATTTAAAATCTGAAGTCGATGCAAAACAATCCAATTTCCAGGAAACTAGATGAATAAACATCGGACACACATGATTGGCTGAAAAATCCCGTTGTACACATCCTCACTTATATCCAGGCAGACTGTACTGGTGCAGGTTATAAATGAAAGTCACTTCGAGATAACGGACGACACAATACGCCATACTGACCCTGAATATAAAAAAAAGGTTACATTGACTTTTAAACTGTAATATTGTGTTCCGGTAATTTAGTAAGATATTCAGGGGAGGTGATTGTAGCCTAGTGTTAAGAGATTTAGCTACAACAAAAGGTGCATTTCTTTAAACAATGTGTGTGCTTGCCTTAGCGGTCTAAAGTAGCCTGTTTTGTGTACGCTCCGTGTTTTGCCTCTTAGAAAATATAAATAATTCCAAATCTGTTTCTCTATTTGAACACAAGACGTAAAATTAGGTTTTATAATTAAAACGGGTGTAAACACACGCATAATTACTTATTAAAATAATGTTAGCACTAATAGCATAACAGTGAAGATGGTAAGCCTTTTGACAACCGAGTCCTACTTTGATATCAGGTATGTTTGTTTACAAAAACAAATGGAAACAATGGACCAAAGCCTTGAAATACAGGTATAGACAATCTGGGTAAAACGGTAACGTTAACTAACTTTATGAAGAATTGTATTCTTCAAGAATCAATTATTATATATAATTAATTGAAATGTCCACTGGGCATAATGGCTAGGCCTATTGCACATTCAGTACCTTGGTACTCTAAGTATATTCTTTCAAATCAAGTCATAGGTTAAATATTTATATTTGATGTGATATTACCCTCTGAGTGGAAAAAAAATGACTCACCTGCGCATGTCATGGGAATCAAATACGTTACCAATAAGGTAGAAATATGAACAATCCTATTTGAAACGGTATACATATTTAAAACAATCCGACATAGCCTAGCAGTAACTTCTTGATACCTCAATAGAAGAAAAAAAACAATCTAAGGGAACGAGATCAACTTTGGACAAGCGCGATTGGCTGAAAAAATCCAGTTGTACACATCCTCACTTATATCCAGGCAGACTGTACTGGTGCAGGTTATAAATGAAAGTCACTTCGAGATCACGGACGACACACAATACGCCATACTGACCCTGAATATAAAAAAAAGGTTACATTGACTTTTAAACTGAGTAATATTGTGTTCCGGTAATTTAGTAAGATATTCAGGGGAGGTGATTGTAGCCTAGTGTTAAGAGATTTAGCTACAACAAAAGGTGCATTTCTTGAAACAATGAGTGTGCTTGCTTTAGCGGTCTAAAGTAGCCTGCTTTGTGTACACTCTTCATTGGTTTTGCCTCCCAAGAAAATATTGTTTCTCTATTTGGGACAAAACACATATTAACTACGATTACGTTTGTTTATATCATCATCAACCCTTCCCTGGCTGCAGATCCTGACACTCAGTTTTGGCGATAACCACGGAACTCCAACCTACATTATCACATTCAAGTTGAAAAGAAAATAGCGTTGTTGGATGGTTGTTATTTTTACTTTCAAAACGGCGTTTGATTTAGGGCTTTAAGTCTAACCAAACAAAGGAAAGGCTCTCACCTGAGTTTGCTGTAGGCAGGTTGAGACACAACCATAATACCAGGATTTGGCCTACCATGGTTGGTAGCAACGTTACCCGCAACCGCTGGTGTACGCAGGGTAGGCTCTTCTGCACCAAATCCATAAAGTGTTTCCTTATCGTTTCCTATAAAATAGATTTGGGCGCATAGAAATGTAGCGAATGATCAATACGGGTTTAACACTGTCACATGTAACTAGGCAGAGTCTGCCATGTCCATAAACATTCACTCTGTCACGGCCTAGCAAATCCTGCAGGTCTTGTTTTTAATCTCTTTTACAAGAAACGAAACACATTTTCCAAATGCTTACTTGAAATGAAACGCGTTTTTCAACTATTTTAATAAAAAAAAAAACATGTTTTCAATTGCTTTACTTTACTGTAATTAATGCAAAATGTTCAAGTAACTTCAATTAATTAAGAGACAGATCCAAATTTACTAGGGGTGGTCCAAAATAGGGGAGGGTTGTCAAAGTTATACATACACACACACACACACACACAAGCTGCTCAAAAAAATAAAGGGAACACTTAAACAACACAATGTAACTCCAAGTCAATCACACTTCTGTGAAATCAAACTGTCCACTTAGGAAGCAACACTGATTGACAATAAATTTCACATGCTGTTGTGCAAATTGAATAGACAACAGGTGGAAATTATAGGCAATTAGCAAGACACCCCCAATAAAGGAGTGGTTCTGCAGGTGGGGACCACAGACCACTTCTCAGTTCCTATGCTTCCTGGCTGATGTTTTGGTCACTTTTGAATGCTGGCGGTGCTTTCACTCTAATGGTAGCATGAGACGGAGTCTACAACCCACACAAGTGGCTCAGGTAGTGCAGCTCATCCAGGATGGCACATCAATGCGAGCTGTGGCAAGAAGGTTTGCTGTGTCTGTCAGCATAGTGTCCAGAGCATGGAGGCGCTATCAGGAGACAGGCCAGTACATCAGGAGACGTGGAGGAGGCCGTAGGAGGGCAACAACCCAGCAGCAGGACCGCTACCTCCACCTTTGTGCAAGGAGGAGCACTGCCAGAGCCCTGCAAAATGACCTCCAGCAGGCTACAAATGTGCATGTGTCTGCTCAAAAGGTCAGAAACAGACTCCATGAGGGTGGTATGAGGGCCCGACGTCCAAAGGTGGGGGTTGTGCATACAGCCCAACACCATGCAGGACGTTTTTCATTTGCCAGAGAACACCAAGATTGGCAAATTCGCCACTGGCACCCTGTGCTCTTCACAGATGAAAGCAGGTTCACACTGAGCACATGTGACAGACGTGACAGTCTGGAGACGCGGTGGAGAACGTTCTGCTGCCTGGAACATCCTCCAGCATGACCGGTTTGGCGGTGGGTAAGTCATGGTGTGGGGTGGCATTTCTTTGGGGGGCCGCACAGCCCTCCTCCATGTGCTGAGATCCTCAGACCCGTGTGAGACCATATGCTGGTGCGGTTGGCCCTGGGTTCCTCCTAATGCAACATAATGCTAGACCTCATGTGGCTGGAGTGTGTCAGCAGTTCCTGCAAGAGAAAGGCATTGATGCTATGGACTGGCCCGCCCGTTCCCCAGACCTGAATCCAATTGAGCACATCTGGGACATCATGTCTAGCTCCATCCACCAACGCCACGTTGCACCACAGACTGTCCAGGAGTTGGCAGATGCTTTAGTCCAGGTCTGGGAGGAGATCCCTCAGGAGACCATCCGCCACCTCATCAGGAGCATGCCCAGGCGTTGTAGGGAGGTCTTACAGGCACGTGGAGGCCACACACACTTCCATTGATAATTTTTGTGTGATTTTGTTGTCAGCACATTCAACTATGTAAAGAAAAAAGTATTCAGATCTAGGATTTTAGTGTTCCCTTTATTTTTTTGAGCAGTGTATTAGATATATATATATATATAAGTACCAGTCAATAGTGGAATATGGAATCATGCAGTAACCAAAAAAGTGTTAAAGAAAACCCTTTGCCTTGATGACAGCTTTGCACACTCTTGGCATTCTCTCAACCAGCTTCATGAGGTAGTCACCTGGAATGCATTTAAATCGACAGGTGTGCCTTGTTCATTTGTAGAATTTCTTTCCTTCCTAATGTGTTTGAGCCAGTCAGTTGTGTTGTGACAAGGTAGGGGTGGTATACAGAATATAGGCCTGTTTGGTAAAATATCAAGTCCATATTATGGCAAGAACAGCTCCAATAAGCAAAGAGAAACGACAGTCCATCATTACTTTAAGAAATGAAGGTCAGTCAATCCGGAAATTCTCAAGAACTTTGAAAGTTTCTTCATGTGCAGTCGCAAAAACCATCAATCGCTATGATGAAACTGGCTCTCATGAGGACCACCACAGGAAAGATAGACCCAGAGTTACCACTGCTGCAGAGGCTCATTAGAGTTACCGGCCTCCGAAATTGCAGCCCAAAATAAATGATTCACAGAGTTCAAGTAACAGACGCATCTCAACATCAACTGTTCAGAGTAGACTGCATGAATCAGGCCTTCGTGGTCGAATTGCTGCAAAGAAACCACTACTAAAGGACAGCAATAATAAGAAGAGACTTGCTTGGGCCAAGAAACACGAGCAATGGACATTAGACCAGTGGAAATATGTCCTTTGGATCAAGCCTGGCCTGCTGAGGAGTGACAACTCCCTCCTAGTTGGAGGTGTGGCGTTCGCCTTAGCAATCTCACTGGAAAAAATACCTCTTCCATTCCTGTCATTATTGAAAGAGATTGTGATATCTCACATCTCAAAATAGGGCTATTTAATGTTAGATCCCTCACTTCCAAGAAAGTTATACTCAAGGAACTAATCACTGATCATAATCTTGATGTGATCAGCCTGACTGAAACATGGCTTAAGCCTTATGAATTGACTGTGTTAAATGAGGCCTCACCTCCTGGTTACGCTGGTGACCATATCCCCCGCGGAGGTGTCGCTAACATTTACCATAGCAATTTTCAATAAAAAATCATTTTAAACAACGTTTCCGTCTTTTGAGCTTCTACTCATGAAATCTACGCAGCCTACTCAATCACTTTTTATAGCTACTGTTTACAGGCCTCCTGGGCCATATACAGCATTTCTCACTGAGTTCCCTGAATTCCTATTGGACCTTGTAGTCATGTCAGATAATATTCACATTTTTGGTGACTTTAATATTCACATGGAAAAATCCACAGACCAACTCCAAAAGGCTTTTGGAGCCATCATCGACTCAGTGGATTTTGTCCAACATGTCTCCGGACCTACTCACTGCCACAGTCATACTCTGGACCTAGTTTTGTCCTGTGGAATAAATGTTGTGGATCTTAATATTTTTCCTCATAATCCTGGACTATCGGACCACCATTTTATTACATTTGCAATCGCAATAAATAATCCGCTCATACCCCAACCAAGGATCATCAAAAGCCATGCTATAAATTCTCGGACAACCCAAAAATTCCTAGATGCCTTTCCAGACTCCCTCCACATACCCAAGGATGTCAGAGTACAAAAATCAGTAAACCACCTAACTGAGGAACTCAATTTAACCTTGCGTAATACCTTAGATGCAGTCGCACCCCTAAAAACAAAAAACATTTGTCGTAAGAAACTAGCTCCCTTGTATACAGAAAATACCCGAGCTCTGAAGCAAGCTTCCAGAAAATTGGAACGGAAATGGCGTTACACCAAACTGGAAGTCTTCCGACTAATTTGGAAAGACAGTACCGTGCAGTATTGAAGAGCCCTCACGGCTGCTCAATCATCCTATTTTTCCAACTTAATTGAGGAAAATAAGAACAATCCAAAATGTATTTCTGATACTGTAGCAAAGCTAACTAAAAAGCAGCATTCTCCAAGAGAGGATGGCTTTCACTTCAGCAGTAATAAATTCCTTAACTTCTTTGAGGAAAAGATCATGATTATTAGAAAGCAAATTACGGACTCCTCTTTAAATCTGCATATTCCTTCAAAGCTCAGTTGTCCTGAGTCTGCAAAACTCTGCCAGGACCTAGGATCAAGGGAGACAATCAAGTTTTTTAATACTATATCTCTTGTATGAAAATAATTATGGCCTCTAAACCTTCAAGCTGCATACTGGACCCTATTCCAACTAAACTACTGAAAGAGCTGCTTCCTGTGCTTGATCCTCCTATGTTGAACATAATAAACGGCTCTCTATCTATCTATCAGATGTTTTTTAATAAAGCCTCTCTTGAAAAAGACAAACCTTGACCACAAATATATAGAAAACTATCGGCCTATTTCGAATCTCCCATTCCTCTCAAAGATAAATTGAAATAGCTAACTCACAGCCTTCCTAAAGACAAACAATGTATACGAAACGCTTCAGTCTGGTTTTAGGCCCCATCATAGCACTGAGACTGCACTTGTGAAGGTGGTAAATTACCTTTTAATGGCATCAGACCGAGACTCTGCATCTGTCCTCGTGCTCCTAGACCTTAGTGCTGCTTATGATTCCATCGAATACAACATTCTTTTGGAGAGATTGGAAACCCAAATTGGTCTACATGGACAAGTTCTGGCCTGGTTTAGATCTTATCTGTCGGAAAGTTATCAGTTTGTCTCTGTGGATGTTTTGTCCTCTGACAAATCTACTGTAAATTTCCATGTTCCTCAAGGCACCGTTTTAGGACCACTATTGTTTTCACTATATATTTTACCTCTTGGTGATGTCATTCGGAAACATAATGTTAACTTTCACTGCTATGTGGACGACACACAGCTGTACATTTCGATGAAACATGGTGAAGCCCCAAAATTGCCCTCCTTGGAAGCCTGTGTTTCAGACATAAGGAAGTGGAAGGCGGAAAATGTTCTACTTTTAAACTCAGACAAAACAGAGATGCTTGTTCTAAGTCCCAGGAAATGAAGAGATCTTCTGTTGAATCTGACAATTCATCTTGATGGTTGTACAGTCGCCTCAAATAAAACTCTGTAGGACCTCTGCGTTACTCTGGACCCTGATCTCTCTTTTGATGAACATATCAAGACTGTTTCAAGGACAGCTTTTTTCCATCTATGTAACATTGCAAAAATCTGAAACTTTCTGTCCAAAAATGATGCAGAAAAATGTATCCATGCTTTTGTCACTTCTAGGTTAGACTACTGCAATACTCTACTTTCCGGCTACCTGGATAAAGCACCAAATAAACTTCAGTTAGTGCTAAACACGGCTGCTATAATTTTGACTGGAACCCCCAAAAATGTATCATATTACTCCAGTGCTAGACTCTCTACACTGGCTTCCTGTTAAGGCAAGGTCTGGTTTCAAGGTTTTACTGCTAACCTACAAAGCATTACATGGGCTTGCTCCTACCCATCTTTCCGATTTGGTCCTGCCATACATACCTACACGTATGACCCAACACACCTCCAGGCTGTGAGGAGAGTGATGGTGTGCTGCATCAGATGACAACATGGCCTCCACAATCACCCAACCTCAACCCAATTGAGATGGTTTGGGATGAGATTGACTGCAGAGTGAAGGAAAAGCAGCCAACAAGTGCTCAGCATATGTGGGAACTCCTTCAAGACTGTTATATAAAATATATTTTAATGTAGAAAATAGTCCAAATAAAGAAAAATTACATTCCATTACAGTTCTCAAATGTCCGGTAAATGTAAATCTTCCCTGTCATGTTGTCCAGCGCCTATTTTTTACTAAAGGACATGAAGGTCAGTCATATTTTTTTAATTAACATTTTTGAATATTCACATGAAAATCAGTCGCCAATTGAATAGAAACCTGGCTATAAGACACCTTAAATCAGGGTTCCCCAACTGGCGGCCTGGTGGTCGAATTTGGCCCGCGGGGGGTTCTTTGACCTCTCAAGTTGAAGTGCTCAAAGTCAGTATGCTTTGTTTATTGGTTGTGTGGTGCATTGGCACAGAAAACTGTTGGTTGAAAATGTGTTGCATATATTGGATATAATTAGAAATATGGTTTCAAAATGTTGAATACCTGATTTCTTCCTAGCTAATCATTGTCTTCAACTGGCTCTGATCGTAGTGTAATGAAACAGGCAGGGAGAGCGAGCTCGTCTGTGGTGGTCAGCAAATCCTCAAACTTCTGGCCTGTAGCCCTGCATGGCATTGACAGTGCCACAAACACATGCTGAAGTGTATATCCAAGTTTATAAAAACCTTTTACGGCTGCTGTCCCTGTACAGGGACCAAATCTGCCGGAAATTTCAGAGCGCCAACTAATAGTACTCGATACAACTCAAACTTTTATTAAAACACACATGCAGGGTACTCAATTAAAGCTACACTCGTTGTGAATCTAGCCAACATGTCAGATTTGTAAAATGCTTTTCGGAGAAAGCATGAGAAGCTATTATCTGATAGCATGCAACCCCCGAAATACCCAAAGGGGACGTAAACAGAATAATTAGCGTAGCCGGCGCTACACAAAACGCAGAAATAAAATATAAAACATTCATTACCTTTGACGAGCTTCTTTGTTGGCACTCCTGTATGTCCCATAAACATCACAATTGGGTCTTTTTTTCGATTAAATCCGTCCATGTACACCCAAAATTTCCATTTATGAAGCCCGTCTGATCCAGGAAAAAGCACCTTTTCAAAACGCAACGGCGTTTTTTTAAATTAAAAAAGTTGCCTATAAACTTTGACAAAACACTTCAAACTACCTTTGTAAACCAACTTTAGGTATTAATAAACGTTAATAATCGATCACGGGGCGATCTGTATTCGATAGCAGCAAGTCTTGAAATCATCGTCCATATTCTCCCTTTAATAACTTCCTTCGGTGGACCCCAAGACAGGAAGTGCCTATTCCTCATCCCACCAAGGATAAACTACAACTGAATTGCCAGTACTGGCGACATCGTGTGGAAGCTGTAGGCATTGTAAACGGGGCTATCTATCTATTTTCCCTTGCCATAGACAATACAGAGACTGGCGGATGGATATTTTGTTTGTGTTTTGGTGAACAGTTTTCCTTGGGATTTTGCCTCCTAAACACGTTCTGTTATAGCCACAGACATGATTTAACCAGTTTTAGAGACTTCAGAGTGTTTTCTATCCACACATACTAATCATATGCATTTACTATATTCCTTGCATGAGTAGCAGGATGTTGAAATTTTGCGCGATTTTTAACAAAATGCTGCGAAAATTCACAGCCTCCCTAACAAACACAGAGTCGCTACAGTTATTGTTATTTGTGGTCGTAAACATCATTGAGTTAATTCTATGAGGGGGGAGGGTGTTCAATTCATTTTAGAGTACAAGTGGAGGGTCATGTGAAAAAAATAATACTTTGTGAGGTGGGGGCATTTATTTTTTATGACACCTTGAGTTGGACCATCCCCCCGCAGTACATTTCAATCTCTCTTAAATATATGATTTGTATCATTTTGATTTTTAATATGAGTATTTTTTTCTATTTCTATGAAAAGTAATGCTACTTTTACTCTTATCATGACCAATCATGACTATTGGTCATATTGGTATTTTCAAGGCCCTGTGCAATCAGAAACGTGATTTTATTAATATTTCCACAGTATAAGGTTGGAATAATACTGTGAAATTGTGAACATGATAATGCCCTTCTAGTGTAAGAGCAGTTTGAGTTTGAGTTTATTTTTATTTTTACAGGGACAGTGCACATTAATCAACATTTCAGTAAAAGTGCCGGTTTTAGCCAGCCGACTAATTTTCAACCGCAGTCCCTGGGCAGGTTATTAAAAACAATTACAATATAGACAATAGCAACATAGAACAAGCAAGACATAGCAACATAGGACAAGCAAGACATAGCATACAGACAGAGCAACATAAAACAAAAAGCAGTAAGACAAAATTCATAAAAGCAACAAAGTGTTTCCACACCTCACAAGCTACAGACAACATGGAGAGCGGCAACACACAGCTAGGGACCATGTTCACAAATCTGATTGACCTTTAGCCATGTCTTCAAGCATTTTGTGAAAGTGTGATATGTGGTGCAGTTATGTGTGTCTGATGGCAGTGTATTCCAGACATGACTGCCTGACATTCCAACCTATTTTGGTGTTAGTTTTTAAATAACTGGTGACGTCACCAGGCAGTAAATTTGTCAATAAACCAATAAGAAAAAGAGTTCCAAACCTATCTTCAGCTAGCTTGCTCCCAGACAGTCCTAGAAAAATGATTTCTTGAGAAACTATTCTTCGCCATTTTTGTCAATTCATTGAAACAATCACAGTAAGGTACTTAATTGTTACCCAGAAATGATGTAATATTGACATAAAAACAGCTGCATTGGTTTATTCCACATTAAATTTGTAATTAAATTGAATGTTGAACTGAGTCTGTGCTTGTAATGTTTATTCCTCAATCCCAGTTTATCTTCCATGTAGATCCTTGTTAATGTGACTCCACTCTGTTCTCTCTGGCCTCCTCTCATATCAGAAAACTCCTCGGCAGAGTCCCTGCTGCAGCTCATATAGTAATAATCCCTGTTGCTGCCCTTAGTGGAGCCCTCACAGACCCAGCTCCTATAGCAGTCCCTGTTGCTGTCCTTAGTGGAGCCCTCACAGACCCAGCTCCTATAGCAGTCCCTGTTGCTGTCCTTAGTGGAGCCCTCACAGACCCAGCTCCTATAGCAGTCCCTGTTGCTGCCCTTAGTGGAGCCCTCATAGACCCAGCTCCTATAGCAGTCCCTGTTGCTGCCCTTAGTGGAGCCCTCACAGACCCAGCTCCTATAGCAGTCCCTGTTGCTGTCCTTAGTGGAGCCCTCACAGACCCAGCTCCTATAGCAGTCCCTGTTGCTGTCCGTAGTGGAGCCCTCACAAACCCAGCTCCTATAGCAGTCCCTGTTGCTGTCCGTAGTGGAGCCCTCACAGACCCAGCTCCTATAGCAGTCCCTGTTGCTGTCCTTAGTGGAGCCCTCACAGACCCAGCTCCTATAGCAGTCCCTGTTGCTGTCCGTAGTAGAGCTCTCACAGACCCAGCTCATATAATCTACTTGCATGATTTCATATATGGCACAGAGCCAATTAAAATGTAAGGATAGAGGTTTTGGGGGAAATTATCTGGTAAAAAGATCTGAGTGTGTCCCTCTGTCTCTGCACCTTCATCCGTCTCAGGCTCGTCCTCTGCCGATCTCTTTACCTCAACGGCCATTGAAAAAATTTAATTCATGACAACATAACCAAGACCACTGCCCTCACAGTTTCCATCCACCATTTCATCTATCATCCTCAGCAGCTCTAGGTCCTGAGTGATGACATTGTCCCTGGCAGTGGCGGGTCTAACTTGTATGGCTTCCTGGGCAAATTCCCCCTTTCAGCACCCCTCCCCCCGCCCAAAAAAAAGCACCATTCTGCTCTAACTCTAATTTTTATTCAGACATGTGGAACAACACAAATAAATAATCCTAACATTTTAAACTATTTAAATTGAAAAATATACAAAAATAACACTCATAAATAACAAAAAGAAGTAACAAAGACAAATGGAAACAAATTGTAGTATATAAATCCAAACAAAAAAGACAGGCAGCAGGTAGCTTAGTGGTTAGAGCGTTGGGCCAATACCTGAAAGGTTGCTAGATCAAATTCCTGAACTGACAAGGTAAAAAAATATGTTGTTCTGCCCCTGAACAACGCATTTAACCCACTGTTTCTAGGCTGTCATTATAAATAAGAATTTGTTCTAGCGCAGGGCGACAACATTCCGCTGAAAAGGCAGCGAGCGAAATTCAAAAATATTTCACACATTAACAAGTCCAATACAGCAAATGAAAAATACACATCTTGTTAATCTACCCTTTGTGTCCAATTTCAAAAATGCTTTACAGCGAAAGCACAACATATGATTATGTTAGGTCATAGCCAAGTCGAAAAAACACAGCCATTTTTCCAGCCAAAGACAGGAGTCACAAAAAGCTGAAATATAGATAAAATGAATCACTAACTTTTGATGATCTTCATCAGATGACACTCATAGAACATCATGTTACACAATACATGTATGTTTTATTTGATAATGTGCATATTTATATCCAAAAATCTCTGTTTACACTGGCGCCTTACATGCAGTAATATTTTGATTCCAAAACATCCAGTGATTTTGCAGAAATACTCATAATAAACATTGATAAAAGATACAAGTGTTATACACAGAATTAAAGATAGACTTCTCCTTAATGCAACCGCTGTGTCAGATAAAAAAAAAAAGCATAACATGAGGACGGCGCTCAGAAGCCAAAACAGGAATATCCGCCATTTTGGAATCAACAAAATTGGAAACAACACCATAAATATTCACTTACCTTTGATGATCTTCATCAGAAGGCACTCCCAGGAATCCCAGTTCGACAATAAAAGACTGATTTGTTCCATAAGTTCCATAATATATGTCCAAATAGCCACTTGTTGTTAGCGTGTTCAGCCCAGTAATCCACATTCATGAGGCGCAGGCACTTCATCCAGACAAAAATGTTACAGTCCTTTAGAAACATGTCAAACGATGTATGGAATCAATCTTTAGGATGTTTTTAACATAAAACATCAATAATGTTCCAAGCCGAGAATTCCTTTGTCTTCAGAAAAACACTGGAACGAGAGGTAACTCTGTCAGGAGCGTGCGTCATGAGACCAAGGCACTATGCCAGACCACTGACTTCAAGGAGGTCTCATGAGCCCCTCCTTTATAGTAGAATCCCCATTTAAGTTTCTAAAGACGGTTGACATCTAGTGGAAGCCGTAGGAAGCGCCACTTTATTCATCTCAATGTGTATTCGGTAGGCCAAGCTTTGAAAAACTACAAACCTCAGATGCCATATGAGTTTTGTTATACACACATACATCATTCAAACAGTTTTAGAAACTTCATAGTGTTTTCTATCCAATACTAATAATAATATGCAGAGTAGGGACAGAGTAGGAGGCAGTTCACTCTGGACACGCTATTCACCCAAAAGTGAAAATGCTTCCCCTTATCCCAAAAAGGTTTCACTGACTTGCCTAGTTTAAAAAAAAATACACCTTTGCTTTAATAAAACTAAATTGCACAAATCACACAAATAGAAAAAACTGTTAAGAAGAAGAGAGCTTATTGCAACAAGAAACACACAAAGGAAAGCGAAGGCTAGCTTTTTCAAGCAGAAATTTGCATCTTGTAGCTCTAACTCCAAAAGGTTTTGGGACACTGTAAAGTCCATGGAGAACAAGAGCACCTCCTCCCAGCTGCCCACTGCACGGAGGCTTGGTAACACTATCACCACCGAAAATGTCAGTAAGCGTTTCTCTATGGCTGGCCATGCTTTCCTCCTGGCTACACCAACACCGCAGTTCCTTGCCCGAGCCCACCCAGCTTTTCCTTCACCCAAATCCAAATCCAGATAGCAGATGTTCTGAAAGAGCTGCAACCCTTATTACCAGTCTGTTCAACCTCTCTTTCATATCGTCCGAGATAGGAAAGCTGCCGCGGTCATCCCCCTCTTCAAAGGGGGTGACACTCTAGACCCAAACTGCTATAGACCTATATCTATCCTGCCCTGCCTCTCTAAAGTCTTCGAAAGCCAAGTTAATAAACAGATCACTGACCATTTCGAATCCCACCGTACCTTCTCCGCTGTGCAATCCGGTTTCCGAGCTGGTGCACCTCAGCCACGCTCAAGGTACTAAACGATATCATAACCGCCATCAATAAAAGACAGTACTGTGCAGCAGTCTTCATCGACCTGGCCAAGGCTTTAGACTCTGTCAATCAACATATTCTTATCGGCAGATTCAATAGCCTTGGTATCTCTAATGACTGCCTCACCTGGTTCACCAACTACTTTGCAGACAGAGTTTAGTGTGTCAAATCAGAGGGCCTGTTGTCCGGAACTCTGGCAGTCTATTGGGGTACCACAGGGTTCAATTCTCAGGCCGACTCTTTTGTCTGTATATATCAATGATGTCGCTATTGCTGCGGGTGATTCCTTGATCCACCTCTACGCAGACAACACCATTCTGTATACTTCTGGCCCTTCTTTGGACACTGTGCTAACTAACCTCCAAACGAGCTTCAATGCCATACAACACTCCTTCCGTGGCCTCCAACTGCTCTTAAACGCTAGTAAAACCAAATGCATGCTTTTCAACCGTTCGCTGCCCGCATCCGCCCGCCCGACTAGCATCACCACCCTGGATGGTTCTGACCTTGAATATGTGGACAACTATAAATACCTAGGTGTCTGGCTAGACTGTAAACTCTCCTTCCAGACTCATATTAAACATCTCCAATACAAAATCAAATCTAGAATTGGCTTTCCATTTCGCAACAAAGCCTCCTTCACTCATGCCGCCAAATTTACCCTAGTAAAACTGATTATCCTACCGATCCTTGACTTTGGCGATGTCATCTACAAAATAGCTTCCAATACTCTACTCAGCAAACTGGATGCAGTCTATCATAGTGCCATCCGTTTTGTTACCAAAGCACCTTATACCAACCACCACTGCGACCTGTATGCTCTAGTCGGCTGGCCCTCGCTACATATTCGTCACCAGACCCACTGACTCCAGGTCATCTGTAAGTCTATGCTAGGTAAAGCTCCGCCTTATCTCAGCTCACTGGTCACGATAACAACACCCACCCGTAGCACACGTTCCACTAGGTATATCTCACTGGTCACCCCCAAAGCCAACACCTAATTTGGCCGCCTTTCCTTCCAGTTCTCTGCTGCCAGTGACTGCAACGATTTTGCAAAAATCGCTGATGCTGGAGACTTATATTTCCCTCACTAACTTTAACATTAGCTATCTAAGCAGCTAACCGACCGCTACAGCTGTACATAGTCCATCTGTAAATAGCCCACCCATTTTACCTACCTCATCCCCATACTGTTTTTATTTAGTTTTCTGCTCTTTTGCACACCAGTATCTCTACTTGCACATCATCTGTTCATTTATCACTCCAGTGTTAATCTGCTAAATTGTAGTTCTTCACTACTATGGCCTATTTATTGCCTACCTCCTCACGCCATTTGCACACACTGTATATAGACTTTATTATAATTTTTTTTTCTTTTTTTTCTACTGTGTTATTGACTTGTTTATTCTTTATTCCATGTTATTCCATGTGTAATCCTGTGTTGTTGTTTGTGTCGCACTGCTTTGCTTTATCTTGGCCAGGTCGCAGTTGTAAATGAGAACTTGTTCTCAACTGGCCTACCTGGTTAAATAAAGGTGTTCTCAACTAGCCTACCTGGTTAAATAAAGGTGTTCTCAACTAGCCTACCTGGTTAAATAAAGGTGTTCTCAACTGGCCTACCTGGTTAAATAAAGGTGTTCTCAACTAGCCTACCTGGTTAAATAAAGGTGTTCTCAACTAGCCTACCTGGTTAAATAAAAGGTGAAATAAAAAAAATACAACTACATAACAAAATTTCACAACTAATTGCATTAGTAGTGTACAAAGTTAGAGGTGTGCTATTTGATAGATTCCCCCGCTCCCCCTACCTCGGGCTTCCAGACGGGAGACCCGAGGTCAACCTACCCCCGTTTCCCCTACCTCGGGCTTCCAGAGGGGAGACCTGAGGTCAACCTACCCCCGCTCCCCCTACCTCGGGCTTCCAGAGGGGAGACCTGAGGTCAACCTACCCCCGCTCCCCCTACCTCGGGCTTCCAGAGGGGAGACCTAAGGTCAACCTACCCCCGCTCCCCCTACCTCGGGCTTCCAGAGGGGAGACCTGAGGTCAACCTACCCCCGCTCCCCCAACCTCGGGCTTCCAGAGGGGAGACCTGAGGTCAACCTACCCCCGCTACCCCTACCTTGGGCTTCCAGTGGGGAGACCGGAGTTCAACCTACCCCCGCCCCCCTCCCCATCTCGTACTTCTGAGTGGGAGACCTTCCCAGGCAGTAGCCTGCCTAGCTCACAAACTAGAATCAGGGCGTCCACTCCGACAAGGTTAATTGACCCACAGTCCCACATGGTGACATGATATCATTGACGTGACTTGCAAATGAGCAATAGAAAACCAATCGCGCAAATGTCACCATTCTGAATATTATTATTTTTTTATTGTGCGGACGCCCTGTGCTGCCCCCCGCAAGATGCCGCCCTGGGCAGCTGCCCATGTTGCCTATATGGAGAAAACCCATGTCTCGCTATGTGCTCATCTAGTGACCTGCCCCTCAGTGTCATGTGCCTCCACACTGTGGTTTAGAAGCTCGAGGAGGCCCTCTACTGTCCACTCCCTGCCTTTGTGTGAGTTTACAGGGATGACCATGACAAAGGCATGGGGACCTGGTTGACACATGGACATCCTGGCTTCTATGCTGCAGTGGACAGTGGTGGAAAAAGTCAAGAAACCTTAATAGAACATGTGAAAAGTCACCCAGTAAAATACTACTTGAGTAAAAGTATTTGATTTTAAATATACTTAAGTATCAAAAGAAAATGTATAAATCATTTCAAATTCCTTATATTAAGCAAACCAGAAGGCACATGTTTTTTTTTTTTTTGACAGATAGCCAGGGGCAATACGCCAAAACTCAGACATAATTTACAAACAAAACACTTGTGTTTAATAAGTCTGCCAGATCAGAGGCAGAAATGGTTCTGCCATTAACTATCAGCTGACCTAAGACAATGACACCGCGGTCTCATTAGAACGACGTCATCGGTCTGAAGACAGTGTGGTTCTGCTGCATAATTCAAACAAACTGAAAGAATAAGAATTGCCTGATTAAATCCTTTAATATTCTTAATTGTTTACTTAAAGAAACAACAGATACAAATAGACTTAGAAAAAAGACAAATGTAAGTTGAGTCGAGATGCAACTTTAACAACTTTCATGCCAAAAAAGGTTCAAATTTCAGTGTTGAATTTCTAAAGTTACTTGTTTCTTTAGTTGAGAACTTTAACAAAAATAAGAAAATCTGAAATTAGTGGGATTTTTTTGCAGTACAAACCTCCAGTGTTAGAAAATGTCAAATCTTGTTAACTTCTCTGCATTTGTCCTGTTGCTCTGGAATAGATACACCATAGGCTGTGTTTACACAGGCAGTCCAATTTGAGACGTTTCTCCACCAATTGGCCTTTTCACGTCAAATCTTTTTCAGAGCTGATCCGATTGGTCAAAAGACCGACTAGTGAAATAAATATCAGAATTGGGCTGCCTGTGTAAACACAGCTGACTGATAGATACCTGAGGGAGTGGTGGGACTGCACCAGTGCCTGATGGGTACTGTAGTTTGGAATTACAGTATGGGAAGGACACTAGAGATGAGATAAAACGTATGCCCCACAACTTAGAACAGGGTCCGTACCCACAAAGCCTCTCAGAGCAGGAGGGCTGATATAGGATCAGTTTAGCCTTTTAGATCAGAATTAATAAGAATATATGGAAAGATCCTAGATCAGCACTCCTACTGTTAGACTCTGTGGATATGGGCCCAGATCTCTCTTATGCTACTGAAGCAGTTGTATTGACAGTTGAGTGAGTTGTAACAGAGGTATCGAACACCGAAGCATCATGGGACACGGAGTCT
Organism: Oncorhynchus kisutch; assembly: GCF_002021735.2. Taxonomy (NCBI): domain Eukaryota; kingdom Metazoa; phylum Chordata; class Actinopteri; order Salmoniformes; family Salmonidae; genus Oncorhynchus; species Oncorhynchus kisutch. Next base: position 42,867,705 of record NC_034199.2, read on the forward strand.
ATTACTATGGGGCCCTCTTAACTATTACTGTAACAATAAGCAGATTCTCATGGAACCCCCATCTCTTCAGCCTTAACACTAACTATGCCTTATCAACTAACCTCCCCCCCCAAAAAAATACTTGTTTCCAGGATTCTATATTGAGAAATAAACAGGAGTTATTTTTATTTTTTTAACAGAGGGCAGATGTATGTGAACCTTACTAATTCAGTCTCCCACACCACTTGCCAATCCAAATGTACTATAAGGGGGCTGAGGAAGCGTGGTCTGCCTAACTTCACACAATATAATGAAGCTGCACTCTGTTGTGGCTTGCATGAATCGGTCCTGGTTAAAAACAACCACATTTAAACGCTACAATAAAATAAAAGAGGAACAAAGGACATTAACAACACACGGTGAAAAGCTGGTGATGTCGTAACAGACTGGGTGTCTTCTCCAGACAAGGGATGACGACGACGTGTTGCTGCTATGTTTGCATGTTGCACTCGGGAAATAACAGTCCCCTGTGATCTGACACCTGCTTTCATGCCAATCCCAGTTTGTAAAGGAAAGTCAGCACCCTCCCATTTACACTCATCGGAGTGTAAATAGATAAACAATGTGCGATGTGTTGGAAAGCAAGTGCAGGTGTGTTGGAAAGCAAGTGCAGGTGTGTTGGAAAGCAAGTGCAGGTGTGTTGGAAAGCAAGTGCAGGTGTGTTGGAAAGCAAGTGCAGGTGCAGTGCCTGAGCTCAGGGTGGTGCTGTAGCATGCACGGAATAGCAGCAAGAAAATAAACAATGGGGCAAAAACCTCCTTCCTGTGCAGCTCAGGACCTGGAAGCAGCTTTTAGTAACATATCGCTGGCTACTGAGATGTAGAACAGTACTGTTAGGGACGGTATTGTAAATTGCTCTGGATTAGAGCTTCTGTTAAATGACACATGTAATTGCAATTCAATAAGATCCTTTTGCTCCTGCACCATGTCAACATACACCAGGGCCTAATAAACATGCCAGAACTAACATGGAGAATATTCAACTATACCCACAGTGCACCAAGACTTTAGTAGAGGAAGATATGAGGTAGGAATGGAATTTAGTAACCAATCAAATCACCCTAGCCTAAGAGATAGGAACAGTGTAACCAATCAAACAATCACCTTAGTACTCATCAGCTTACTAACCAATCAAACAGTCACCCTTGCAGAGGCAAACATTACTTGAGTCTACAGCTGGAGAGAATCAGTAGCTAGTGCATTTCAACTATAAAAGGGTAGGTGGGGTTATAGTCTGTTTTGACTGGAATTGGTTATTATAAGAGTCACACTGACATGGAGGGTGGTTGAGCTGCGTAAAGACACCTGGAGTGGTTGAGCTGTGTAAAGACACCGGGGGTGGTTGAGCTGTGTATAGACACCGGGGGTGGTTGAGCTGTGTAAAGAAACCGGGGGTGGTTGAGCTGTGTAAAGACACCGGGGGTGGTTGAGCTGTGTATAGACACCTGGAGTGGTTGAGCTGTGTATAGACACCTGGAGTGGTTGAGCTGTGTATAGACACAGGGGGTGGTTGAGCTGTGTAAAGACACCGGGGGTGGTTGAGCTGTGTAAAGACACCTGGAGTGGTTGAGCTGTGTAAAGACACCTGGAGTGGTTGAGCTGTGTAAAGACACCGGGAGTGGTTGAGCTGTGTAAAGACACCGGGAGTGGTTGAGCTGTGTAAAGACACCGGGAGTGGTTGAGCTGTGTAAAGACACCGTGGGTGGTTGAGCTGTGTAAAGACCCCGTGGGTGATTGAGCTGTGTAAAGACACGGGGGTGGTTGAGCTGTGTAAAGACCCCGTGGGTGATTGAGCTGTGTAAAGACACGGGGGTGGTTGAGCTGTGTAAAGACCCCGTGGGTGATTGAGCTGTGTAAAAGACCCCGTGGGTGATTGAGCTGTGTAAAGACACCTGGGGTGGTTGAGCTGTGTAAAGACACCTGGGGTGGTTGAGCTGTGTAAAGACACCTGGGGTGGTTGAGCTGTGTAAAGACACCTGGGGTGGTTGAGCTGTGTAAAACAAAGCGGAGACAACAGAAGAAGAGAAGTTCACTCAGGAAGTGGCTAGTCATAAAATGGCATGTTAGTGTGTGTGCAGACATCTACAAGCATGGGAGAATGGGGGAAAAAACCTACATCAAATAATAATTAGTCAAAACTTGAGGGCGTTGGAACAGTGGAGTCGAATATCATGTCAAAGATAACAAAATGTTAGTAAGTAGTTAATTAGTGTGTAGTTAATGAATACAGAGCCCTTACTGTAGTCTTAACACACAGAAACCTGCCTCAGTATTTAAAACACTGGAAGTCCCATCTCTGCTGTTGTACATAGCCCAGATGAAAATAAGTGCCGTGGTAATATTCAACAGTGACCAGAATGCATAGACTTGTAGAATCATGGAAACGCCGCATTAGATTTTGAATCTGGACAACAAATATAAAAGGGGGCGGGCTCCCACAGCAGAGATAGGAAGCACAGTGAAAAAAGAAACAGCTTTTTCTTAGAGGTTAAAAGCAAAGTGGAAACCAGGCTGAGCCTCAAGAAACTGGTTCCCATTTGAAGTCCAGTCATTTGGTAGAACGAGGGGGAGATGTACTGTATGTCATTACAAGAGGTGAACACGAGTAACACCAACCTCAAAAAAAAAGAAAAAGGACCAGAGCATGTGACAGGAAAAGGAAGTGGTTAGCTCAGAACAGGAAGTGGGCTTGTTTCTGTGTGGTGAGCTGACAAGTTGTCCGGTGGTGAGGACCCCAGTGGTCAGGAGGTGAAGAGTGGGCGTGGCCGGGGACATCCGAGGGAGTTGTTAAGGGGGTCAAAGAGCCTGGCCTCTCCTTCTGCCCTCTCCTACTCCACAGAGAGCTGGCTCCAGACAGTCTTCCTGTCTCTCTCTCTCTCGCTCGCTCTCTCTCCACACTCCTTCCATGGTCATAACACTCTCTCTCTCTCTTTCTCCAGATCTATATGTGGAGATCTACAATGGTATCTCTAGGTGTAACGGTTTGGCACTCTACAGATCTATCTGTTTTCTCTCTAGATGTAATGGTTTGGTCCCATCCAGATCTATCTGTTTTATCTCTAGATGTAATGGTTTGGCCCCCTCCAGATCTATCCGTTTTATCTCTAGGTGTAACGGTTTGGCACTCTACAGATCTGTTTTCTCTCTAGATGTAATGGTTTGGCCCCATCCAGATCTATCCGTTTTATCTCTAGGTGTAATGGTTTGGTCCCATCCAGATCTATCGGTTTTATCTCTAGGTGTAATGGTTTGGTCCCATCCAGATCTATCGGTTTTATCTCTAGGTGTAATGGTTTGGCCCCTTCCAGATCTATTGGTTTTATCTCTAGGTGTAATGGTTTGTCCCCCTCCCCGGCGTGCTGACTGCACCTGCAGGACAACAGAATAGAGGGAGGGGAACCGCAGGAGGACCGTACAGCAACCAACAGGGGGGAGGTAGAGGTCTAGATCTGTTTTTTGGACCCCTCGTCGCCGTAACTGGAGCCTGTCTTCTTTACCTCGGTGACACCGATCAGGCGCCGGATGGCTATGGAGGCTGAAGAGGACCAAAAAGAAAAAAAACAGAGATGGACCAAATCTCAAGAGGCAAAAAAAAACTCACAAAATTATAATATTTACTTACATGTAACTTTGTTGTCAGGAACTATACACAGTCAACATTTCAGTTACATTCATGTGTATGTTAGAGTTAGCTACTGCGCATAAAGCTCATGTTATTGGATCAAGGTCCCAGGCCAAGGTACAGTGCCTTGCGAAAGTATTCGGCCCCCTTGAACTTTGCGACCCTTTGCCACATTTCAGGCTTCAAACATAAAGATATAAAACTATATTTTTTTGTGAAGAATCAACAACAAGTGGGACACAATCATGAAGTGGAACGACATTTATTGGATATTTCAAACTTTTTTTTAACAAATCAAAAACTGAAAAATTGGGCGTGCTAAATTATTCAGCCCCTTTACTTTCAGTGCAGCAAACTCTCTCCAGAAGTTCAGTGAGGATCTCTGAATGATCCAATGTTGACCTAAATGACTAATGATGATAAATACAATCCACCTGTGTGTAATCAAGTCTCCGTATAAATGCACCTGCACTGTAATAGTCTCAGAGGTCCGTTAAAAGCGCAGAGAGCATCATGAAGAACAAGGAACACACCAGGCAGGTCCGAGATACTGTTGTGAAGAAGTTTAAAGCCGGATTTGGATACAAAAAGATTTCCCAAGCTTTAAACATCCCAAGGAGCACTGTGCAAGCGATAATATTGAAATGGAAGGAGTATCAGACCACTGCAAATCTACCAAGACCTGGCCGTCCCTCTAAACTTTCAGCTCATACAAGGAGAAGACTGATCAGAGATGCAGCCAAGAGGCCCATGATCACTCTGTATGAACTGCAGAGATCTACAGCTGAGGTGGGAGACTCTGTCCATAGGACAACAATCAGTCGTATATTGCACAAATCTGGCCTTTATGGAAGAGTGGCAAGAAGAAAGCCATTTCTTAAAGATATCCATAAAAAGTGTAGTTTAAAGTTTGCCACAAGCCACCTGGGAGACACACCAAACATGTGGAAGAAGGTGCTCTGGTCAGATGAAACCAAAATTGAACTTTTTGGCAACAATGCAAAACGTTATGTTTGGTGTAAAAGCAACACAGCTCATCACCCTGAACACACCATCCCCACTGTCAAACATGGTGGTGGCAGCATCATGGTTTGGGCCTGCTTTTCTTCAGCAGGGACAGGGAAGATGGTTAAAATTGATGGGAAGATGGATGGAGCCAAATACAGGACCATTCTGGAAGAAAACCTGATGGAGTCTGCAAAAGACCTGAGACTGGGACGGAGATTTGTCTTCCAACAAGACAATGATCCAAAACATAAAGCAAAATCTACAATGGAATGGTTCAAAAATAAACATATCCAGGTGTTAGAATGGCCAAGTCAAAGTCCAGACCTGAATCCGTGGAAAGAACTGAAAACTGCTGTTCACAAATGCTCTCCATCCAACCTCACTGAGCTCGAGCTGTTTTGCAAGGAGGAATGGGAAAAAAATTCAGTCTCTCGATGTGCAAAACTGATAGACATACCCCAAGCGACTTACAGTTGTAATCGCAGCAAAAGGTGGCGCTACAAAGTATTAACTTAAGGGGGCTGAATACTTTTGCACACCCAATTTTTCAGTTTTTGATTTGTTAAAAAAGTTTGAAATATCCAATAAATGTCGTTCCACTTCATGATTGTGTCCCACTTGTTGTTGATTCTTCACAAAAAAATACAGTTTTATATCTTTATGTTTGAAGCCTGAAATGTGGCAAAAGGTCGCAAAGTTCAAGGGGGCCGAATACTTTCGCAAGGCACTGTAACAGTGGAGAGGAAGTGCTTGCGGCTGTTGTGTACCCTCTACTCACCTACGATGAGGAAGAGGCTGAAGCCGAGGATGAGGAGGGGGGAGCCGCTGACCACCACCCCGCAGGCGAAGTTGATGAGGGGTGAGAGCAGCAGGGCCGCCCAGAACAGGAAGTTGAGTAGCGTCCACAACCGGCGAGGAGGGGTGATGGTTGGACCCGGGAAAGTGCCCTCTTTATGGTAGTGCTCCTGCAAAGCATCCTGGAGAGAGACAATGTCAAGGTACAGTAGGTGGCTACTACCAAACCTGGTAAAACATTGTGCTGTTACTTCAAAATAAAAGTAGGTGTAACTCATCTGATATGAGTTTATATGTCTGACTTCTACAGGAAAGAAAGTGTCTCTACATTTAACACTATTCAGTTAAACCACAAGCACCGAAAGAGCCTTACCTTTTCCTGGTAGAGTTTATGAAGCCAGTTGGCACACTCCTTCTCATCTTCTGGGATCTCCTCTACAGGGAACCGCCTGCAGGCCAGAGAAGAGGAGACAGGCAGTCAACACAATGCTGTGGCAACAGAATGCAGGAGAATGAGTGTCTGCTGTAGCAACAGAATGCAGGAGAACGAGCGTCTGCTGTGGCAACAGAATGCAGGAGAACGAGCGTCTGCTGTAGCAACAGAATGCAGGAGAACGAGCGTCTGCTGTAGCAACAGAATGCAGGAGAACGAGCGTCTGCTGTAGCAACAGAATGCAGGAGAACGAGCGTCTGCTGTAGCAACATCTCACCACCAGGGAGCAAACTGACTCAAGGTTCAGATGGGGGTTCCTCATACAGTAAAAGTAGGACTGGACCATAAAACAAGCATCTGTTTTTGCCACAGCAGGCTACTTTTCCCTTTTAACCTCACACAGGGGGCTCATTCATGCAGGGGAGGTGTCTTGATCTGCCATCTAATAAAAAAGGCAATGAAACAGAGCCTTTGAAGGTCTCTCAATGTTGTTATGCAAATGGTTTGTTTTTACACGACGCAATTAGACATATGCAGGGCTGAAAGAAGGAAGGAAATCCCATGACTGACAACTTCAGTTGATCTCAGATCAATCGTCTGGGCTCAAGTTAATAACCTCCCCTTCCATGTCAGGAAGTCATGACCATCATGCATTTAGGCAAAGAGGATCATTTTGTGCATGTATCAAACTGAGAGTTTGGCCAATTCCCGTCCCTTGATCAAGGGGTCAGTTCTGTTTACTTTTTAAAAGGGACATTATACTCCAAAATTAAATTAAATCATGCTGACACCATCTAAAATATAATTTCCACCTCTAGAAATGGGCCTCAATATGCATGTCAGTTCAGGGCACACAGCGTAACAGAGAAAATACAATACGTGAGAATATATTTATTCATCTCCAAACCAGTACTGATCTCAAAACAACCTCTCCAGAACCCATATGATGGAAATACGTTACAGTGACGTTACAGAACTTTAACCCTGCAAATGGCTCTCTGTAATCCTACAGTTTAGTCTATTCTATTTAACCTTTATTGAGCTGAGCAAGTCAGTTAAGAACAAATTCATATTTACAATGACGGCCTCCCCCGCCCGGTCTCTCTGTAATCTTACAGTATAGTGTCCTCTCTGTAAGAGTTGAGGTCTCTCTGTAATCTTAGAGTATATTGTCCTCTCTGTAAGAGTTGAGGTCTCTATGTAATCTTACAGTGTAGCTGATGTTGTAACAGAAGCCTGATACTAACCCTGGTATTTAATGATGGTCTCCGGGATATGAGTCATGCTTTTCACCGCAGCTTTTCTGTGACCTCACTGCCCTCTCTCCACCCTTTCTCTCCCTCTCACTCCTCCTCTCTCCACCCTTTCTCTCCCTCTTACTCCTCCTCTCTCCACCCTTTCTCTCCCTCTCACTCCTCCTGTCTCCACCCTTTCTCTCCCTCTCACTCCTCCTGTCTCCACCCTTTCTCTCCCTCCTCCTCTCTCCACCCTTTCTCTCCCTCTCACTCCTCCTGTCTCCACCCTTTCTCTCCCTCTCACTCCTCCTGTCTCCTCCCTTTCTCTCCTCCTGTCTCCACCCTTTCTCTCCCTCTCACTCCTCCTGTCTCCACCCTTTCTCTCCCTCTCACTCCTCCTGTCGCCACCCTTTCTCTCCCTCTCACTCCTCCTGTCTCCACCCTTTCTCTCCCTCTCACTCCTCCTGTCTTCACCCATGTGTGTTGGTTAGGACAGAACATGACTACCCCAGCAGCATGACCCATGTGTGTTGGTTAGGACAGAACATGACTACCCCAGCAGCATGACCCATGTGTGTTGGTTAGGACAGAACATGACTACCCCAGCAGCATTACAATGTGTGTTGGTTAGGACAGAACATGACTACCCCAGCAGCATTACCCATGTGTTTTGGTTAGGACAGAACATGACTACCCCAGCAGCATTACCCATGTGTGTTGGTTAGGACAGAACATGACTACCCCAGGAGCATGACCCATGTGTGTTGGTTAGGACAGGACATGGCTACCCCAGCAGCATGACCCATGTGTGTTGGTTAGGACAGAACATGACTACCCCAGCAGCATGACCCATGTGTGTTTGTTAGGACAGAACATGACTACCCCAGCATCATTACCCATGTGTGTTGGTTAGGACAGAACATGACTACCCCAGCAGCATTACAATGTGTGTTGGTTAGGACAGAACATGACTACCCCAGCAGCATTACAATGTGTGTTGGTTAGGACAGAACATGACTACCCCAGCAGCATGACCCATGTGTGTTGGTTAGGACAGAACATGACTACCCCAGCAGCATGACCCATGTGTGTTGGTTAGGACATGACTACCCCAGCAGCATGACCCATGTATGTTGGTTAGGACAGAACATGACTACCCCAGCAGCATGACCCATGTGTGTTGGTTAGGACAGAACATGACTACCCCAGCAGCATGACCCATGTGTGTTGGTTAGGACAGAACATGACTACCCCAACAGCATGACCCATGTGTGTTGGTTAGGACAGAACATGACTACCCCAGCAGCATGACCCATGTGTGTTGGTTAGGACAGAACATGACTACCCCAGCAGCATTACCCATGCGTGTTGGTTAGGACAGAACATGACTACCCCAGCAGCATTACCCATGTGTGTTGGTTAGGACAGAACATGACTACCCCAGCAGCACAAGACTCCAGCTGAGTTAAGCAGTCCATTGTCTCTCTCTGATAAACACCAATGTGCTTGGAACAGTGCCAACGGGGCTAACAGAGCATCATGGGCTTCCATTCTAAACAGCCCCAGTAATAATCACAGGGTCGTATCTATTGATCTGTTCCCACCTGATTCTCATATCTGCCATGTATTTCTTGCCGTTGATGATGCCCAGCAGAGTGGGGACTTGGTGGTCTTTAAAGTTCAGTGTGACGTCATACACAGCAGACACTAAAAACAGAAGATGACAGACACAAGAACAGAAAATCAGTGTGTGTGTGTGTGTGTGTGTGTGTGTGTGTGTGTGTGTGTGTGTGTGTAGGGTTCACCCCAGGATGTTTTTAAAAGGTGGTGCTGCAAAGTACGGCGTTAATGAACAGCTGTAACTGATATTTTCTGCAATCTAGAGCAAAAATATATATAATATTAGGGTATGGTGCCTGGCCTTAAATGATAAAAAAAAATTCAAATATGTAAAAGGTGGTGCGGCCAGTCATCACAAGGTGGCGCGGCCAGTCATCACAAGGTGGCGCGGCCAGACATCACAAGGTGGCGCGGCCAGACATCACAAGGTGGCGCGGCCAGTCATCACAAGGTGGCGCGGCCAGACATCACAAGGTGGCGCGGCCAGTCATCACAAGGTGGCGCGGCCAGTCATCACAAGGTGGCGCGGCCAGTCATCACAAGGTGGCGCGGCCAGTCATCACAAGGTGGCGCGGCCAGTCATCACAAGGTGGCGCGGCCAGTCATCACAAGGTGGCGCGGCCAGTCATCACAAGGTGGCGCGGCCAGTCATCACAAGGTGGCGCGGCCAGTCATCACAAGGTGGCGCGGCCAGTCATCACAAGGTGGCGCGGCCAGTCATCACAAGGTGGCGGGCCAGACATCACAAGGTGGCGCGGCCAGTCATCACAAGGTGGCGCGGCCAGTCATCACAAGGTGACATCACAAGGTGGCGCGGCCAGTCATCACAAGGTGACATCACAAGGTGACATCACAAGGTGGCGCGGCCAGTCATCACAAGGTGGCGCGGCCAGACATCACAAGGTGGCGCGGCCAGTCATCACAAGGTGGCGCGGCCAGACGTCACAAGGTGACATCACAAGGTGGCGCGGCCAGTCATCACAAGGTGGCGCGGCCAGTCATCACAAGGTGGCGCGGCCAGTCATCACAAGGTGGCGCGGCCAGTCATCACAAGGTGGCGCGGCCAGTCATCACAAGGTGGCGCGGCCAGTCATCACAAGGTGACATCACAAGGTGGCGCGGCCAGTCATCACAAGGTGGCGCGGCCAGTCATCACAAGGTGGCGCGGCCAGTCATCACAAGGTGGCGCGGCCAGTCATCACAAGGTGACATCACAAGGTGGCGCGGCCAGTCATCACAAGGTGGCGCGGCCAGACATCACAAGGTGGCGCGGCCAGTCATCACAAGGTGGCGCGGCCAGTCATCACAAGGTGGCGCGGCCAGTCATCACAAGGTGGCGCGGCCAGTCATCACAAGGTGGCGCGGCCAGTCATCACAAGGTGGCGCGGCCAGTCATCACAAGGTGGCGCGGCCAGTCATCACAAGGTGGCGCGGCCAGTCATCACAAGGTGGCGCGGCCAGTCATCACAAGGTGGCGCGGCCAGTCATCACAAGGTGACATCACAAGGTGGCGCGGCCAGTCATCACAAGGTGACATCACAAGGTGACATCACAAGGTGGCGCGGCCAGTCATCACAAGGTGGCGCGGCCAGACATCACAAGGTGGAGCGGCCAGTCATCACAAGGTGGCGCGGCCAGACGTCACAAGGTGACATCACAAGGTGGCGCGGCCAGTCATCACAAGGTGGCGCGGCCAGTCATCACAAGGTGGCGCGGCCAGTCATCACAAGGTGGCGCGGCCAGTCATCACAAGGTGGCGCGGCCAGTCATCACAAGGTGACATCACAAGGTGGCGCGGCCAGTCATCACAAGGTGACATCACAAGGTGGCGCGGCCAGTCATCACAAGGTGGCGCGGCCAGACATCACAAGGTGGCTCGGCCAGACATCACAAGGTGGCGCGGCCAGACATCACAAGGTGGCGCGGCCAGACATCACAAGGTGGCGCGGCCAGTCATCACAAGGTGGCGCGGCCAGTCATCACAAGGTGGCGCGGCCAGTCATCACAAGGTGGCATCACAAGGTGGCATCACAAGGTGGCGCGGCCAGACATCACAAGGTGACATCACAAGGTGGCGCGGCCAGTCATCACAAGGTGGCATCACAAGGTGGCCAGGCCAGTCATCACAAGGTGACATCACAAGGTGACATCACAAGGTGACATCACAAGGTGGCGCGGCCAGTCATCACAAGGTGGCGCGGCCAGACATCACAAGGTGGCGCGGCCAGACATCACAAGGTGGCGCGGCCAGTCATCACAAGGTGACATCACAAGGTGGCGCGGCCAGTCATCACAAGGTGGCGCGGCCAGACATCACAAGGTGGCGCGGCCAGTCATCACAAGGTGGCGCGGCCAGACATCACAAGGTGGCGCGGCCAGTCATCACAAGGTGACATCACAAGGTGGCGCGGCCAGTCATCACAAGGTGACATCACAAGGTGGCGCGGCCAGTCATCACAAGGTGGCGCGGCCAGACATCACAAGGTGGCGCGGCCAGTCATCACAAGGTGGCGCGGCCAGACATCACAAGGTGGCGCGGCCAGTCATCACAAGGTGACATCACAAGGTGGCGCGGCCAGTCATCACAAGGTGACATCACAAGGTGGCGCGGCCAGTCATCACAAGGTGGCGCGGCCAGACATCACAAGGTGGCGCGGCCAGTCATCACAAGGTGGCGCGGCCAGTCATCACAAGGTGACATCACAAGGTGACATCACAAGGTGACATCACAAGGTGGCGCGGCCAGTCATCACAAGGTGGCGCGGCCAGTCATCACAAGGTGACATCACAAGGTGGCGCGGCCAGTCATCACAAGGTGGCGCGGCCAGTCATCACAAGGTGGCGCGGCCAGTCATCACAAGGTGACATCACAAGGTGGCGCGGCCAGTCATCACAAGGTGACATCACAAGGTGGCGCGGCCAGTCATCACAAGGTGGCGCGGCCAGACATCACAAGGTGGCGCGGCCAGACATCACAAGGTGGCGCGGCCAGACATCACAAGGTGACGCGGCCAGACATCACAAGGTGGCGCGGCCAGTCATCACAAGGTGGTGCGGCCAGACATCACAAGGTGGCGCGGCCAGTCATCACAAGGTGACATCACAAGGTGGCGCGGCCAGTCATCACAAGGTGGCGCAGCCAGACATCACAAGGTGGCGCAGCCAGTCATCACAAGGTGGCACGGCCAGACATCACAAGGTGGCGCGGCCAGTCATCACAAGGTGGCGCGGCCAGACATCACAAGGTGGCGCGGCCAGTCATCACAAGGTGGCGCGGCCAGTCATCACAAGGTGACATCACAAGGTGGCGCGGCCAGTCATCACAAGGTGGCGCGGCCAGTCATCACAAGGTGACATCACAAGGTGGCGCGGCCAGTCATCACAAGGTGGCGCGGCCAGACATCACAAGGTGGCGCGGCCAGTCATCACAAGGTGGCGCGGCCAGACATCACAAGGTGGCGCGGCCAGTCATCACAAGGTGACATCACAAGGTGGCGCGGCCAGTCATCACAAGGTGACATCACAAGGTGGCGCGGCCAGTCATCACAAGGTGGCGCGGCCAGACATCACAAGGTGGCGCGGCCAGTCATCACAAGGTGACATCACAAGGTGACATCACAAGGTGACATCACAAGGTGGCGCGGCCAGTCATCACAAGGTGGCGCGGCCAGTCATCACAAGGTGACATCACAAGGTGGCGCGGCCAGTCATCACAAGGTGGCGCGGCCAGTCATCACAAGGTGGCGCGGCCAGTCATCACAAGGTGACATCACAAGGTGGCGCGGCCAGTCATCACAAGGTGACATCACAAGGTGGCGCGGCCAGTCATCACAAGGTGGCGCGGCCAGACATCACAAGGTGGCGCGGCCAGTCATCACAAGGTGGCGCGGCCAGACATCACAAGGTGGCGCGGCCAGTCATCACAAGGTGACATCACAAGGTGGCGCGGCCAGTCATCACAAGGTGACATCACAAGGTGGCGCGGCCAGTCATCACAAGGTGGCGCGGCCAGACATCACAAGGTGGCGCGGCCAGTCATCACAAGGTGACATCACAAGGTGACATCACAAGGTGACATCACAAGGTGGCGCGGCCAGTCATCACAAGGTGGCGCGGCCAGTCATCACAAGGTGACATCACAAGGTGGCGCGGCCAGTCATCACAAGGTGGCGCGGCCAGTCATCACAAGGTGGCGCGGCCAGTCATCACAAGGTGACATCACAAGGTGGCGCGGCCAGTCATCACAAGGTGACATCACAAGGTGGCGCGGCCAGTCATCACAAGGTGGCGCGGCCAGACATCACAAGGTGGCGCGGCCAGACATCACAAGGTGGCGCGGCCAGTCATCACAAGGTGGCGCGGCCAGTCATCACAAGGTGGCGCGGCCAGACATCACAAGGTGGCGCGGCCAGACATCACAAGGTGGCGCAGCCAGTCATCACAAGGTGGCACGGCCAGACATCACAAGGTGGCGCGGCCAGTCATCACAAGGTGGCGCGGCCAGACATCACAAGGTGGCGCGGCCAGTCATCACAAGGTGGCGCGGCAGTCATCACAAGGTGACATCACAAGGTGGCGCGGCCAGTCATCACAAGGTGGCGCGGCCAGTCATCACAAGGTGACATCACAAGGTGGCGCGGCCAGTCATCACAAGGTGACATCACAAGGTGGCGCGGCCAGACATCACAAGGTGGTGCGGCCAGACATCACAAGGTGGCGCGGCCAGTCATCACAAGGTGACATCACAAGGTGGCACGGCCAGTCATCACAAGGTGGCGCGGCCAGTCATCACAAGGTGGCGCGGCCAGACATCACAAGGTGGCGCGGCCAGTCATCACAAGGTGGCGCGGCCAGTCATCACAAGGTGGCGCGGCCAGTCATCACAAGGTGGCGCGGCCAGTCATCACAAGGTGGCGCGGCCAGTCATCACAAGGTGGCGCGGCCAGTCATCACAAGGTGGCGCGGCCAGTCATCACAAGGTGGCGCGGCCAGTCATCACAAGGTGACATCACAAGGTGGCGCGGCCAGTCATCACAAGGTGGCGCGGCCAGTCATCACAAGGTGACATCACAAGGTGGCGCGGCCAGTCATCACAAGGTGACATCACAAGGTGGCGCGGCCAGACATCACAAGGTGGTGCGGCCAGACATCACAAGGTGGCGCGGCCAGTCATCACAAGGTGACATCACAAGGTGGCACGGCCAGTCATCACAAGGTGGCGCGGCCAGTCATCACAAGGTGGCGCGGCCAGACATCACAAGGTGGCGCGGCCAGTCATCACAAGGTGGCGCGGCCAGTCATCACAAGGTGGCGCGGCCAGTCATCACAAGGTGGCGCGGCCAGTCATCCACAAGGTGGCGCGGCCAGTCATCACAAGGTGGCGCGGCCAGTCATCACAAGGTGGCGCGGCCAGTCATCACAAGGTGGCGCGGCCAGTCATCACAAGGTGGCGGGCCAGACATCACAAGGTGGCGCGGCCAGTCATCACAAGGTGGCGCGGCCAGTCATCACAAGGTGACATCACAAGGTGGCGCGGCCAGTCATCACAAGGTGGCGCGGCCAGACATCACAAGGTGGCGCGGCCAGTCATCACAAGGTGGCGCGGCCAGACGTCACAAAGTGACATCACAAGGTGGCGCGGCCAGTCATCACAAGGTGGCGCGGCCAGTCATCACAAGGTGGCGCGGCCAGTCATCACAAGGTGGCGCGGCCAGTCATCACAAGGTGGCGCGGCCAGTCATCACAAGGTGACATCACAAGGTGGCGCGGCCAGTCATCACAAGGTGGCGCGGCCAGACATCACAAGGTGGCGCGGCCAGACATCACAAGGTGGCGCGGCCAGACATCACAAGGTGGCGCGGCCAGACATCACAAGGTGGCGCGGCCAGTCATCACAAGGTGGCGCGGCCAGTCATCACAAGGTGGCGCGGCCAGTCATCACAAGGTGGCATCACAAGGTGGCATCACAAGGTGGCGCGGCCAGACATCACAAGGTGACATCACAAGGTGGCGCGGCCAGTCATCACAAGGTGGCATCACAAGGTGGCCAGGCCAGTCATCACAAGGTGGCGCGGCCAGTCATCACAAGGTGGCATCACAAGGTGACATCACAAGGTGACATCACAAGGTGGCGCGGCCAGTCATCACAAGGTGACATCACAAGGTGGCGCGGCCAGTCATCACAAGGTGGCGCGGCCAGTCATCACAAGGTGGCGCGGCCAGTCATCACAAGGTGACATCACAAGGTGGCGCGGCCAGTCATCACAAGGTGACATCACAAGGTGGCGCGGCCAGTCATCACAAGGTGGCGCGGCCAGACATCACAAGGTGGCGCGGCCAGTCATCACAAGGTGGCGCGGCCAGACATCACAAGGTGGCGCGGCCAGACATCACAAGGTGGCGCGGCCAGACATCACAAGGTGGCGCGGCCAGTCATCACAAGGTGACATCACAAGGTGGCGCGGCCAGTCATCACAAGGTGGCGCGGCCAGACATCACAAGGTGGCGCGGCCAGTCATCACAAGGTGACATCACAAGGTGGCGCGGCCAGTCATCACAAGGTGACATCACAAGGTGGCGCGGCCAGTCATCACAAGGTGGCGCGGCCAGACATCACAAGGTGGCGCGGCCAGTCATCACAAGGTGACATCACAAGGTGACATCACAAGGTGACATCACAAGGTGGCGCGGCCAGTCATCACAAGGTGGCGCGGCCAGTCATCACAAGGTGACATCACAAGGTGGCGCGGCCAGTCATCACAAGGTGGCGCGGCCAGTCATCACAAGGTGGCGCGGCCAGTCATCACAAGGTGACATCACAAGGTGGCGCGGCCAGTCATCACAAGGTGACATCACAAGGTGGCGCGGCCAGTCATCACAAGGTGGCGCGGCCAGACATCACAAGGTGGCGCGGCCAGACATCACAAGGTGGCGCGGCCAGTCATCACAAGGTGGCGCGGCCAGTCATCACAAGGTGGCGCGGCCAGACATCACAAGGTGGCGCGGCCAGACATCACAAGGTGGCGCGGCCAGACATCACAAGGTGGCGCGGCCAGACATCACAAGGTGGCGCGGCCAGACATCACAAGGTGGCGCGGCCAGTCATCACAAGGTGACATCACAAGGTGGCGCGGCCAGTCATCACAAGGTGGCGCAGCCAGACATCACAAGGTGGCGCAGCCAGACATCACAAGGTGGCGCGGCCAGTCATCACAAGGTGGCGCGGCCAGTCATCACAAGGTGGCGCGGCCAGACATCACAAGGTGGCGCGGCCAGTCATCACAAGGTGGCGCGGCCAGTCATCACAAGGTGACATCACAAGGTGGCGCGGCCAGTCATCACAAGGTGACATCACAAGGTGGCGCGGCCAGTCATCACAAGGTGACATCACAAGGTGGCGCGGCCAGACATCACAAGGTGGTGCGGCCAGACATCACAAGGTGGCGCGGCCAGTCATCACAAGGTGACATCACAAGGTGGCACGGCCAGTCATCACAAGGTGGCGCGGCCAGTCATCACAAGGTGGCGCGGCCAGACATCACAAGGTGGCGCGGCCAGTCATCACAAGGTGGCGCGGCCAGTCATCACAAGGTGGCGCGGCCAGTCATCACAAGGTGACATCACAAGGTGGCGCGGCCAGTCATCACAAGGTGGCGCGGCCAGTCATCACAAGGTGACATCACAAGGTGGCGCGGCCAGTCATCACAAGGTGACATCACAAGGTGGCGCGGCCAGTCATCACAGGGTGACATCACAAGGTGGCGCGGCCAGTCATCACAAGGTGACATCACAAGGTGGCGCGGCCAGTCATCACAAGGAGACATCACAAGGTGGCGCGGCCAGTCATCACAAGGTGACATCACAAGGTGGCGCGGCCAGTCATCACAAGGTGACAGCACAAGGTGGCGCAGCCAGACAATCACACGGTGACATCACAAGGTGGCGCGGAAAGTCTTCCATTCCGCCCGTCTTCCATTCTTTGGGGAGAACCCTGGTGTGTGTGTGTGTGTGTGTGTGTGTGCCACACCTGTGCCCTGGAGGCATTTGAGTGCGGTGGTGAAGCCTTTGGTTCTGGGCAGCAGGTGGTATTTGAGCTTGGGCAGGCCTTTACTCTCTGCCACTTCCATACTGATCTGGTGCTTCTTCTCTGTGAAGCGAGTGCCTTCACAGTACAGCAGGAACTACAGAGAGAGAGTAAGAAAGAGAGAGCAAGATACATTGAGCTTAAAAAAAAACTAACACACTAAGACAAACAAAGTTTTAAAAATACAAACAGATAGACAAGATGCAAACAACAGGTTTAGACAACACTCCCGTTAAAAGTGGCCTCCTCTCATCTCTGTCCCTATCAAACTCCCCAGCAGGGCCAGGGTGAGTTACAGATCAAGTGCATCTCCATTAAAATCTACTCTAAATAAAGTCCTCATATCATCTCAATCTCAATGGGGGCTGTGGTTTGGCAAGGTGGGTGGGGTTATATTCTGCCTGTTTGGCCCTGTCTGGGGGTATCGTCAGACAGGGCCACAGTGTCTCCCGACCCCTCCAGTCTCAGCCTCCAGTACTAACGCTGCAATAGTTTGTGTGTCGGGGGGCTAGGGTCAGTTTGTTATATCTGGAGTATTTCTCCTGTCTTATCCAGTGTCCTGTGTGAATTTAAGTATTCTCTCGCTAATTCTCTCTTTCTTTCTTTCTCTCTCTCTCGGGGGACCTGAGAACCATGCCTCGGGACTACCTGACCCGATGACTCCTTGCGGTCCCCAGTCCACCTGGTCGTGCTGCTGCTCCAGTTTCAACTGTTCTGCCTGCGGCTATGGAACCCTGACCTGTTCACCGGACGTGCTACCGGTCCCAGACCTGCTGTTTTCAACTCTCTAGAGAGAGCAGGTTCTGTAGAGATACTCTGAATGATCGGCTATGAAAAGCCTGAGGTGCTGACCTGTTGCACCCTCTACAACCACTGTGATTATTATCATCTGACCCTGCTGGTCATCTAGGCCATGTTCTGTTATAATTCCCACCTGGCACAGCCAGAAGAGGACTGGCCACCACTCATAGTCTGGTTCCTCTCTAGGTTTCTTCCTTTTTAGGGAGTTTTTCCTAGCCTCCGTGCTTTTACACCTGCATTGCTTGCCCTTTGGGGTTTTAGGCTGGGTTTCTGTACAGCACTTTGTGACATCAGCTGATGTAAGGGCTTTATAAATA
This sequence comes from Oncorhynchus kisutch, assembly GCF_002021735.2. Lineage (NCBI taxonomy): Eukaryota > Metazoa > Chordata > Actinopteri > Salmoniformes > Salmonidae > Oncorhynchus > Oncorhynchus kisutch. Next base: position 42,885,658 of record NC_034199.2, read on the forward strand.
CATTTGAATTTAGAGTGGGCACAGCATTAACAGACCAAAGGTCTTCCATTTAGAGTGGGCACAGCATTAACAGACCCAAGGACTTCCATTTAGAGTGGGCACAGCATTAACAGACCCAAGGACTTCCATTTAGAGTGGGCACAGCATTAACAGACCCAAGGTCTCCCATTTAGAGTGGGCACAGCATTAACAGACCCAAGGTCTTCCATTTAGAGTGAGCACAGCATTAACAGACCCAAGGTCTCCCATTTAGAGTGGGCACAGCATTAACAGACCCAAGGTCTCCCATTTAGAGTGGGCACAGCATTAACAGACCCAAGGTCTTCCATTTAGAGTGAGCACAGCATTAACAGACCCAAGGACTTCCATTTAGAGTGGGCACAGCATTAACAGACCCAAGGTCTCCCATTTAGAGTGGGCACAGCATTAACAGACCCAAGGTCTCCCATTTAGAGTGGGCACAGCATTAACAGACCCAAGGTCTTCCATTTAGAGTGGGCACAGCATTAACAGACCCAAGGACTTCCATTTAGAGTGAGCACAGCATTAACAGACCCAAGGACTTCCATTTAGAGTGGGCACAGCATTAACAGACCCAAGGACTCCCATTTAGAGTGGGCACAGCATTAACAGACCCAAGGTCTCCCATTTAGAGTGGGCACAGCATTAACAGACCCAAGGTCTTCCATTTAGAGTGGGCACAGCATTAACAGACCCAAGGACTTCCATTTAGAGTGAGCACAGCATTAACAGACCCAAGGACTTCCATTTAGAGTGGGCACAGCATTAACAGACCCAAGGACTTCCATTTAGAGTGGGCACAGCGTTAACAGACCCAAGGTCTCCCATTTAGAGTGGGTACATCATTAACAGACCCAAGGTCTCCCATTTAGAGTGGGCACATCATTAACAGACCCAAGGTCTCCCATTTAGAGTGGGCACAGCATTAACAGACCCAAGGTCTTCCATTTAGAGTGGGCACAGCATTAACAGACCCAAGGACTTCCATTTAGAGTGAGCACAGCATTAACAGACCCCAAGGTCTTCCATTTAGAGTGGGCACAGCATTAACAGACCCAAGGACTCCATTTGGGCACAGCATTAACAGACCCAAGGACTTCCATTTAGAGTGGGCACAGCATTAACAGACCCAAGGACTTCCATTTAGAGTGGGCACAGCATTAACAGACCCAAGGTCTCCCATTTAGAGTGGGCACAGCATTAACAGACCCAAGGTCTTCCATTTAGAGTGGGCACAGCATTAACAGACCCAAGGACTTCCATTTAGAGTGGGCACAGCATTAACAGACCCAAGGTCTCCCATTTAGAGTGGGCACAGCATTAACAGACCCAAGGTCTCCCATTTAGAGTGGGCACAGCATTAACAGACCCAAGGACTTCCATTTAGAGTGAGCACAGCATTAACAGACCCCAAGGTCTTCCATTTAGAGTGGGCACAGCATTAACAGACCCAATGACTCCATTTGGGCACAGCATTAACAGACCCAAGGACTTCCATTTAGAGTGGGCACAGCATTAACAGACCCAAGGACTTCCATTTAGAGTGGGCACAGCATTAACAGACCCAAGGACTTCCATTTAGAGTGGGCACAGCATTAACAGACCCAAGGTCTTCCATTTAGAGTGGGCACAGCATTAACAGACCCAATGACTCCATTTGGGCACAGCATTAACAGACCCAATGACTCCATTTGGGCACAGCATTAACAGACCCAAGGACTTCCATTTAGAGTGGGCACAGCATTAACAGACCCAATGACTCCATTTGGGCACAGCATTATTTATTTATTTATTTACCTTTATTTAACCAGGTAGGCAAGTTGAGAACAAGTTCTCATTTACAATTGCGACCTGGCCAAGATAAAGCAAAGCAGTTCGACAGATAAAACGACACAGAGTTACACATGGAGTAAAAACAAACATACAGTCAATAATGCAGTATAAACAAGTCTATATACAATGTGAGCAAATGAGGTGAGAAGGGAGGTAAAGGCAAAAAAGGCCATGATGGCAAAGTAAATACAATATAGCAAGTAAAATACTGGAATGGTAGTTTTGCAATGGAAGAATGTGCAAAGTAGAAATAAAAAAATTATGGGGTGCAAAGGAGCAAAATAAATAAATAAATTAAAATTAAATACAGTTGGGAAAGAGGTAGTTGTTTGGGCTAAATTATAGGTGGGCTATGTACAGGTGCAGTAATCTGTGAGCTGCGAGAGCGTACAGGCAACGTACTGCCAACGAGAGCGTACAGGTCGCAATGGTGGGTAGTATATGGGGCTTTGGTGATAAAACGGATTGCACTGTGATAGACTGCATCCAATTTGTTGAGTAGGGTATTGGAGGCTATTTTGTAAATGACATCGCCAAAGTCGAGGATTGGTAGGATGGTCAGTTTTACAAGGGTATGTTTGGCAGCATGAGTGAAGGATGCTTTGTTGCGAAATAGGAAGCCAATTCTAGATTTAACTTTGGATTGGAGATGTTTGATATGGGTCTGGAAGGAGAGTTTACAGTCTAACCAGACACCTAAGTATTTGTAGTTGTCCACGTATTCTAAGTCAGAGCCGTCCAGAGTAGTGATGTTGGACAGGCGGGTAGGTGCAGGTAGCGATCGGTTGAAGAGCATGCATTTAGTTTTACTTGTATTTAAGAGCAATTGGAGGCCACGGAAGGAGAGTTGTATGGCATTGAAGCTTGCCTGGAGGGTTGTTAACACAGTGTCCAAAGAAGGGCCGGAAGTATACAGAATGGTGTCGTCTGCGTAGAGGTGGATCAGGGACTCACCAGCAGCAAGAGCGACCTCATTGATGTATACAGAGAAGAGAGTCGGTCCAAGAATTGAACCCTGTGGCACCCCCATAGAGACTGCCAGAGGTCCGGACAGCAGACCCTCCGATTTGACACACTGAACTCTATCAGAGAAGTAGTTGGTGAACCAGGCGAGGCAATCATTTGAGAAACCAAGGCTGTCGAGTCTGCCGATGAGGATATGGTGATTGACAGAGTCGAAAGCCTTGGCCAGATCAATGAATACGGCTGCACAGTAATGTTTCTTATCGATGGCGGTTAAGATATCGTTTAGGACCTTGAGCGTGGCTGAGGTGCACCCATGACCAGCTCTGAAACCGGATTGCATAGCAGAGAAGGTATGGTAACAGACCCAATGACTCCATTTGGGCACAGCATTAACAGACTAGACATCCTCATTCAGACAGACAGTCATTGTGTCCCATTTCAAAGAAACAGTAAACACTCGACATGTCAGAGCTGACCTGTCCCCGTGTCAGAGCTGACCTGTCCCCGTGTCAGAGCTGACCTTTTTTTTTCGAGGGGTCACTAAAAATCAGATCAGATCACTTAATTAGCCGAAGCCCTCTGGTAGTTCCCAGTAACCGGTAACGAGCGTCAGACGTGGAATCTTGCAGCCCGAGCGACAGCACGTGTCTAAACCTCTCTAAAGAGGGCCTTTAGGAAGATGGCCAGAATCACACTGACCTATATTCCTGTGATGTCTCGGCCAGTTGAATAGCACCAGAGATACAGTAACCAGACCTGATCGGGACAAGACAACTCCTGGACCTAGTCCAATGACTTGTTATAACAGACTGAAGCTAGGTGCTCAAGGATAAATCCTGTGTGTAGATACATTGTACATTAGGCCCAGATGGCAGTGAATTTTCAGTGTTTCATGGCTGTTAAGAGCCGACTGAATGAGAAGAATTTGAACAATCTGGGCCAGGATAGAGAAATGTAGCCCTATGACTAAGGAGCCTGAGTAATCTGGGTTAGGATAGAGAAATGTAGCCCTATGACTAAGGAGCCTGAGTAATCTGGGTCAGTATAGAGAAATGTAGCCCTATGACTAAGGAGCCTGAGTAATCTGGGTCAGGATAGAGAAATGTAGCCCTATGACTAAGGAGCCTGAGTAATCTGGGTCAGGATAGAGAAATGTAGCCCTATGACTAAGGAGCCTGAGTAATCTGGGTCAGGATAGAGAAATGTAGCCCTATGACTAAGGAGCCTGAGTAATCTGGGTCAGGATAGAGAAATGTAGCCCTATGACGAAGGAGCTATACTCACCCACATAAACTCAGGGTAGTCTCTGAGTCTTTCTAGCCCTCTGAACACGGTCTCTCTGTCCTCCTCCCACTTCCTCTTACAGAACACGATCTCCAGGAAATACCAGGTCCAGCCAATTAGAGGCACCTTCAGCAGCTCGTGTTTGGCCAGCACCTTGGAACTCTGGGTAAACAAACATGGATCATCAGGTCAGAAAAACGGGAGAGATGTGAAGAACGCCGGTCCACCTCAATGGTCTACAGTGGCTCCCTCAACTACTGTCCTGTTGATCTGCACTGAAAACAAGGGACAAGTCAACAGGACAGGCCAATAGAGTGACAGAGAATTGGAGCGAGCCAGTGAGGGTTGGAGATCATTACTGACCCCTAGGACTCCGTATCGCTCACAGATAGTCCAGCCGCACAGGAAGTCAATCTCATAGTTGTGGTTGAGGATGATGATGACGTGTTCCTTGCCGAACTTGTCCACCGTGGCCTGATCTGTGTAGAGGGTGCACTGTGTTCCCGACCACCACTCCAGCAGCATCACCAGCTCTGTACAGGACAACAGGGTCAACACAGGCACATCTAGTCACAGCTCTCTGGTCAACTTTACAACACCAAGATCCTTGTTGGATCGAAACATTGCCCATAAATAAAAGGTTCTAGTTGGGAGGTTATTCAGTATGAACTCTGTCACCACTAAATCTACTCTGTCAACATCAGGCCACAACTTGCTTTCTATTACACAGTCTCATACAAACAACTCCATGGCCACAAATATAAGTTATTGCCTCTACTAGTCAACTGAGTCACAGTTGTCGATATCACAAGATCCATTCTGTTACAAGGTCTCCCTTTGAGGTGTGACAAATAGACTTCATATTATACACACAACGCATTACATACCAACGAGGTCACACCAGGATCTCACAAATACCTAGTCAAACACACGCCCACAAACACACCAGGATCTCACAAATACCTAGTCAAACACACGCCCACACACAAACACATCAGGATCTTACACAGACACGGGACAATTGCAGCGTGGTGACTCACGGCTCCAGAGGGAGTAGGAGAGCCTGGTGTTGATCCTGCGGTACAGCTGCTTGTCGATGGGCCACAGGACACACGTCAACAACTGGATGAAGTTGATGAGGAGGCCGCTCACCACGAACACAAAACCCAGGAGGAGCTGCAGAACAAACTGGGTCTTCAGGTAAGCTACCAGGCCCATGGCTGCTGCTACTACTGAGGAGCACTACTCTCCTCTGCACACTATGACAACCTGGGGGAGGGGAGGGGAGAGGGTGGGTGCAGGAGGAAGGAGAGAGGCAGGGAGGTATGGTTGTAAATGCAGAAATGAAGCCCAGGTTGCTACATTGGATGTGGTTGTAAATGCAGAAACAAAGCCCAGGTTGCTACATTGGATGTGGTTGTAAATGCAGAAACAAAGCCCAGGTTGCTACATTGGATGTGGTTGTAAATGCAGAAACAAAGCCCAGGTTGCTACATTGGATGTGGTTGTAAATGCAGAAACAAAGCCCAGGTTGCTACATTAGATGTGGTTGTAAATGCAGAAATGAAGCCCAGGTGGCTACATTAGATGTGGTTGTAAATGCAGAAATGAAGCCCAGGTTGCTACATTAGATGTGGTTACTCAGAGAGAAGATTAAAGAAATCCATTTCAAAAAAGGGAGGATGTGTGTGGTTGGTTCTGAGAGTGATTTGAGAAGACATCAACGTTTCTTTCATTCTTACCAAGCAAGGTGGGTTCTCTTTTATGAGTCCCTCTCGCACGGCCCTTCACTCAGTATTACAGATCTGAGACAGAGAGTGTCAGAGGTTAATATAAGGACAGGAGACAGAAAAAGTATACTGTAAACCATACAGTACGGTTGCACAACAGGAAGAGGTAACCAGGAAGCTGGTGTAGCCAACCTCATTACCAACCAGAATCTACTGAACTGGAAGCTATCAGAGACCAGAGGGGAAACATACAGTTTCTCACTAAATCTTTCTGGCAGAGCATGAGAATGTGCTATATTGTGTGTGTGTGTCACAGAAGAGTATGAGTATAGGTCCATCAGACTGAAGTGACTGAGTGTTTGACAGACAAGGAGGATTACATTTTGTGTCACAGCAAATGCATGTGTTTCGGTGTGTGTGTGTGTGTGTGTGAGTACAGTGACTATCCGTCTTTGTGATTTAGACCAACGCTCACTCAAACAGAGCACTGAGTCACAACATCACACAGCCCTCCAGTCCACCGTGACCTCCCGTGCAGGCTAGCCTGGTCCCGGATCAGTTTGTACTCCCCTGTCATTGCCAAGACAATTCCATTATGCAGCTGAAATCAGAAACAGATCAGTCTTCATGCACTGAAGACAGGATCAACCCTGAATACCAAGAGCTTCCTCTGTACACTCCACCTCTCCTTTTCATTCTATTACATCCCTCTATTCGACTAACTCCTTAACTCCTACTCATCCTCCCCTTCATCCCTCTAATCTCACATTCCACTTCCCATTACCTCTCCATCTCTTCACTTGTCTCTCATCTTTCCCTTCTGTTCTCCGAGGTGTTTAAGCTCTGGTTTGAGTTATAAGACCAGACAATGCCTGGAGGCTGCATGCTCTCATCTCATAGGGGATAGAATGTGACGTAAAGGTGTGTATCAGTGAGTAGATCAGTATTTTGTTCCCTCACAGGACAGGACAACCATGTCGTCTCCATTTCTCAGGGACGATAAACACCAGCTAGCCAGAGAGGGAGGAAGAGAGACAGAGATCGTGTGCAAGTGTGATGATATGTATGTCTGTTCGTGTGTAGAATCATTTGAACGAGTGGCAGAAATAGCAGACGGTCATTCCACCTCAAAAAGCACCAGAAATGGGACTTGGACACCCATCATCTCAGATTGTTCTGTTAGAAACAGAAAAGAGAAAACATTCCTGCAACATTAATCTGTTTAAATATAACGAGATCTCTGAGAAATTAATCTGGCTGCACCCAAATTGGCCATTATATATATATATGATAGGATTCATATAATAAAAATTATATATATAGTACCTTGCTAGTGCTGCGTAGTCTAGCTCTCCTCTTCCCTGAGAGATATCATCATCACCTTCAGCTCCTGCCTTCAGCTAAATCAGACTTCTAAATACAGAAATTATTTCAGAACAATCTGAGATGGTGGGTTTGTCATGGCCTGCTGAAATGACATGGAACGACCCCAGAGTCTCTAGATCACAAACACGGTTCCTTCCTCAGTACAAATAAGTCCTAAGAATCGGTTGTCTTCTCACAGCTCTGAGAAGGTCGCAGGTTGTCTTCTCACAGCTCTGAGAAGGTCGCAGGTTGTCTTCTCACAGCTCTGAGAAGGTCGCAGGTTGTCTTCTCACAGCTCTGAGAAGGTCGCAGGTTGTCTTCTCACAGCTCTGAGAAGGTCGCAGGTCTACTTGCTGTATTGAACCACCGGCTCCCGGGTGGGCGGAGCGGTTTAAGGCACTGCATCTCAGTGCTAGAGGCGTCACTGTAGACACCCTGGTTCGATGCCGGGCTGTATCACAACCGGCTGTGATCTGGAGTCCCATAGGGCGGCGCACAATTGGCCCAGCGTCATCCGGGTTAGGGGAGGGTTTGGCCGGGGTAGGCCGTCATTGTAAAATAAGAAGTTGTTCTTAACGGACTTGCCTAGTTAAATAAAAGGGTAAACAAACTAAAAAAACATCACTGACCGAGTGTGAAGCTCCATGTTGAGGTTTGTCCACTACACAGCAGGTCATGGTGCTACTTGGCCTGTAAACAAATTCAAACAACCAGGGAACTCAAGGCTAATTTGTGTGTGGCTTACAAAGGTCTGTGAGGGAACTTAAGTGTTACCCTCACAATTGGCTTAGCTTAGATCACAGGGATAGGCCTAGATACCGTCGAATGTACAATAGAATGTCTGTCATTCTAGTAGATCAGGAGGGGACTACTAACAGGTGAATAATGGCACTTATATTGTACATAATGTTTCTGCCACCATCTCTTATGACCGAAAAGAGGTTCTAGATATCAGGACAGCGACTACTCACCTCGTAATGGACAAAGTTTTTTTTTTTCTTTAACGAGGCAGACAAAGGATTTCCTTCAGACACCCGACAAGGCCCAAATCCCAGAGATTCGCAGGAGAAAGAGACAGAGATATCGGGGACGTAGGTCAGGGTGCCTTGTAAGGATCTGACGGAAAGTGGGTAATCTGCCACTACCATCAGTCCTATTAGAGTACACCACAATCAAAATAGACTAACTACGATCACAAATATCCTACCAACAGGACATTAATCAAAACTGGAATATTTTATTTTTCACCAAGTCGTGGCTGAACAACGACATTAATAACATACAGCTTGTGGGGTTTACGCTGCATCGGCAAGGTAGAACAGCCGCCTCCGGTAAGTCAAGGGGTGGTGGTCTGTGTATATTTGTAAACAACAGCTAGTGCACGAAGTCTAAAAGTAAGGAAGTCTCAAGGTTTTCCTTGCCTGAGGTAGAACACACTATTTACCAAGAGAGTTTATCTTTATCCAGACGAGCTAAATTACTTCTATGCTCACGTCGTGGCAAGTAACACTGAGACATGCATGAGAGAATCAGCTGTTCTGGACGACTGTGTGAATACGCTCTCCACAGACGATGTGAGTAAAACATTTAAACAAGTCAACATTCACAGGGCCGCAGGGTCAAACAGATTACCAGGACGTGTGCTCCGACCAACTGGCAAGTGTCTTCACTGACATTTTCAACCTCTCCCTGTCTGAGACTGTAATACCAACATGTTTCAAGTAGACCACCATAGACCCTGTGCCCAAAGACACTAAGGTAACCTGCCTAAATGACTACCGGTCCGTAGCACTCACGTCTGTCGCCTGAAGTGCTTTGAAAGGCTGGTCATGGCTCACATCAACACCATTATCCCAGAAACCCTAGACCCACTCCAATTTGCATGCAGCCCCAACAGATGATGCAATCTCTATTGCAGTCCACACGGCCCTTTCCCACCTGGGCAAAAGGAACACCTATGTGAGAATGCTATTCATTGACTACAGCCCAGCGTTCAACAAGTGCCCTCACAGGTCACCCCCAGGTGGTACGGGTAGGTAACAACACATCCGCCACGCTGATCCTCAACAGGGGGGACCCTCAGGCGTGCGTGCGCAGTCCCCTCCTGTACTCCCTGTTCACCCATGACTGCACAGCCAGGCACAACTCCAACACTATCATTAAGTTTACAGATGACACAACCTGTCAGGTCTACAGGAGGGTCAGAGACCTGGCCGTGTGGTGCCAGGACAACAATCTCTCCCTCAATGTGATCAAGACAAAGAAGATGATTGTGGACTACAGGAACAGGAGGACCAAGCACGCCCCCATTCTCATCGACGGGGCTGTAGTGGAGCAGGTTGAGAGCTTCAAGAACCTTGGTGTCCACATCACCAACAAACTAACATGGTCCAAGCACACCAAGACAGTCGTGAAGAGGGCACGACAAAGCCTATTCCCCCTCAGGAGACTGAAAAGATTTGGCATGGGTCCTCAGATCCTGACTGGTTGCATCACTGCCTGGTATGGCAACTGCTCGGCCTCAGGCCGGAAGGCACTACAGAGGGTAGTGTGTACGGCCCAGTATATCACTTGGGGCCAAGCTTCCTGTAATTCAGGACCTCTATACCAGGCGGTGTCAGAGGAAGGCCCTAAAAAAAAAATAGTCAGACTCCAGCCACCCGTCATAGACTACCACACGGCAAACGGTACCGGAGCGCCAAGTCTAGGCCTAAAAGGCTTAACAGCTTTTACCCCCAAGCCATAATACTCCTGAACAACTAATCAAAGGGCTACCCAGACCCCTCTTTTACTCTGCTGCAACTGTTTATTATCTATGCATAGTCACTTTAACTCTACCTACATGTACATATTACCTCAATTACCTCGACTAACCGGTGCACATTGACTCTGTACCGGTACCCCTTGTATGTAGCCTGGATAGTCATTTTACTGCTGCCTTTTAATTATTTGTTACCTTGATTTTCTACTTAACACTTGTTTTTCTTAAAACTTCTTAAAAGCATTGTTGGTTAAGGGCTTGTAAGTAAGCATTTCACTGTAAGGTCTACACCGGTTGTATTCGGCGCATGTGACAAATAACTAACATTTGATTTAGTGTGTCTGCTCTATCCAGAAGTGTCTGCTCGTTATTTAAACCATGGCAATTAAATAACCCAACAGTAAATAGGGGTTCTAGTTAAAAATACTCCTTAGTGAGCAGCTCACATAGGCTACGGAGTGACTAGTCCACATACTCCATAGTGGATTGGCTTCTTCACTGATAGGATTCCTAAATACTTTAAATTCCTCATAATGAATTAATAGTAGGCTACATTCACATCAGTAGCCAGCTGGCCCTTTGCACTAGGAGGAATCTTGGTACTGGTTCCCCCTCTTCAGACACGAGGTAGCCGAGCCAACTCCTTAGGTGACTACCCCGACAGCTGCTGAGTAGGGCCTGGCCTATGCCAGTACCGCAGTATTCCTTAGCATCGTTGCAAGGAAACAAAACACATAGTATATTCTTTAGGAAAACAGCCCTGACATTGTTGTCATCCAGAGTCAACATTTATTAATTTTCTAGGCTATAGAACAAAATATTTGACATATAACAGGGTTTTAAAGAACCAAAAAAAAGAGTTATGTTTTCGTTTTTTGCCATGGAAAAAAACATTGCGATAATGGTATCGTCACAGCCTATCTGAAGATCCCGTCTCGCTCTGGCTGGCCAGACACCATCTGGAACAAACAGAGTTACGACCATGACCCCAGAGGAAGGGAGAGTGGTGGGATACTGTTACAGAGACAGACTATTCTCTCACACAGTCTGAAATTATCCCTTAGCCCCAATCCTGAGACACTTCTAAACCATGTGCTATAGATAATGTATTCAGAAAGCATGCACACCCATTGACTTTTTCCACATTCTGTGGGGTTACAAAGTTGGTTAGGACTTCACTAAGGTCACCTGTTGTAGTCATGAAATGACCCTCTCCATCTTCAGAGGATGCAGCTTTCAAAGACTTGACCTCTCATGATGTATTGCTTTGTTTTTTTTGATGCTCGAGGCACTTTGAGATTCATATATATATATATATATATATATATTTTTTGTTTTTATCACGTTAATGCCATATTGGTTAGGACTACCCCCACCCAATCATCTCAGAAATAGGCCTACAGGAAAGGTTGAGCCCAGTGGTGTCCAAACATTAGGACTGTGTGTAACTGTGTGGGCCAAATTGGAATCTCAGTGGTAAGGCCCAGATGGTCCAGGCAGATGTAGGGGTGGATTTTGGGCATCTGTGAGAAACTGCCAGTCAAACCAGTGGGATAATGAAAGCACGTGGTTGGGAATAGACACAAGACTGGGACCAGGTAGCCAAACAAGTAAATTCCTAGCCACTTTGAGAGAGACATCATTTGGGAGGGAATCTCCCCACGTCCCACCAGGTGAAAAATAGAAAGGCACTGAAATTCGCCTACATTTAGGGCATTAACCAGAGAGTATCAGAATGAGAGCTGCCTGTGTATCCTTGTAGTCAAAGCTTCCAACTGAGACCAAAGGACAAGGCTATGTGCTTTGAGGTAAGAGAAAGTAAAGAGCACGTTCTCTCTCTCACACACACACACAGAGTTCAGGTGTGAACACTGGATCAATTTATTTTCCAACTCACTGCAATAAATATTGGAATAAAATGCTTCCGGTGTGCATTTGTGCACTTACAGTGAGAAAAAATAAAATAATAATAATTGGATCACCTGAAAGAATCCACCCCCTTTGACATCCTCAAAAGGACCATATTATCACATAGTTGCCATGGTAACAGACCCCGGTGTAACACCCTAGGGTTATGGGTATTATATGTGATCTTTCTGCATCTTTAGCTTCCAGTTTCCCTCTCTCCATCAGTCTGTCTTTCAAGTCAACCAGGGCTGAAAGGGAACAATGTAACACACCTTGTTCCAGGATCATCTGCAGGACCAGGGTTGGTTATCACTGCCTCAGGACTACCCTCAAAGCATCACATAGTAGGTCATCTCTATGGGAAGCAATACCAGTGGGATCCAACTCAAGTCAACAGCCAGCCTGAGCTCGGGCTCCACCCCAGCCTGAGCCCGGGCTCCACCCCAGCCTGAGCCCGGGCTCCACCCCAGCCTGAGCCCGGGCTCCACCCCAGCCTGAGCCCGGGCTCCACCCCAGCCTGAGCCCGGGCTCCACCCCAGCCTGAGCCCGGGCTCCACCCCAGCCTGAGCTCGGGCTCCACCCCAGCTTGAGCTCGGGCTCCACCCCAGCCTGAGCTCCACACCAGCCTGTCCTCGACCACCTGGCAGCATGGTCACTGGGGGTTATGGTTATCTATTCTATTTAAAAATCTGTTTCAATTTTTGCCTGATTCTGTTCATTTACCCCACATTCCGTTTTTTTCCTCTCACAGGTTTCTGTTCCCCCCCCAGTTTTCAGGTTTCCGCTCTACAAAGAAAATGCTCTCCAAAACAATGCTTAAACCACATCAGCACACCACTTTTGAAATGTTGACCAATGTAAGAAATGTAGATTTTTGGGTATAGTTACCCTTTAATTCAACTGTGCCAGAGACTGGCTGGTCTGGATAGCAATATTTCTGTAGCACTCATGTGATTGCAGAGTTTGCAAAACAAATGACCACTGGTTTTATGCAAATAATCATGACTCCGTTCTGCCAGGCAGGCATAGGCTTTTGGGAAGCATTTCCATCTACCAGAAGACTGTTTATGACATTAGCATCATCGCTAACGGCTACACAACGTGGTAGACACACACACACCCACACCTCTTCAGAAAGTTGCAGGAAAATACAGATCGCTGATGCATTTTGTTCAATACATTTACTTCAATTTAATAAATCAGAAATTAAATAAAGTAATAGATTAACTTGGGAAAATGTATGTATTTTCTAATACATTTAGTTGATTTCCTACTAAGCTATTCAAAGTAAAGGAGGCTCATCATATAGTCAGACTAAGCAGAGAGAGCAGAGCAACCTCTTGGGTTGAACATACATTACCCGTGTCAAATTATGATTCACACAAGCAGGAGGCGAGAGACAGAAAGCCTGTCAAAGTACCACTGATGTGATGTACACCTCAATAGGTGGTTCAGTTATCCTCATGACATGGGACACGTGGGGAGATGGGCACTGTCAGACAAACGCCTTGGCCCACTCCTTGAGGCTTGCTGTTGTGTCCAAAAACACTAATTTTGCTCAAAACATTTATCTACCCTAACACTTATTTAACTAGGCAAGTCAGATAAGAACAAATTCTTACTTATAATGACGGCCTACAGGGGAACAGTGGGTTAACTGCCTTGTTCAGGGGCAGAACGACAGATTTTTACCTCGTCAGCTCTGGGGTACGATTTAGCAACCTTCGGGTTACTGGCCCAATGCTCTAACCACTAGGCTACCTGTCGCCATGAAAGCTGAAATACGTAACTTTTTGGGCGACCCGATCAAATTCACATAGAAATGTGAGTGATAGATCAGTCACCCATTGAAGGAAAGTCTAAGATGTGGTAAGTCTGTTCTGTGCTCTATTTCCCGTTCTTTTCCCGTCTTTTACTTTCAGATGTGTACACCAGCTTCAAAACAGCTGAAAATACAACATTTTTGGTTATGGAAAATATATATTTCACAGCAGGTAAGATGCTGCAATGATTTTCTACACTATAGTTGCTTGTTTTGTCAAAAACTGAAAATAGGCAAACTATTAAAATGCTAGCAACCGGGAAATAGCAGAGCGATTTCACCATAGTGCACATTACTGTAGTCATTAGTGAGATATTGTTTTAAAAACAGGAAAAGTTCAGAAATAGCTGGAGTGTGTCTATACCTTTATTGTCCATAACTGTTGGTTACGAGACTATAGGATTATTGTGCCCGCCCTGTGTTTGTGTGGCTATGTCTTAGAGCGCAGTGAACAGGCTAGCTGTCTGTCTTGGCTCACCCTTTCAGTGTGGTTTCTAATTCACCACAAGGACATGCTTTGTAAACAACAGGTGTAGACTAAGTGAAATACTTACCTGCAGAGGAAAATAATGAAAAATAGAAAAATAATAACAAGGAATAAATACACAATGAGTAAAGATAACTTGGCTATATACAGGGGGTATCAGTACTGAGTCAATGTGCAGGGGTACGAGGTAATTGAGGTAGATATGTACAGAAAGTGTCTGTTCTTTTGCCCATCTTAATTTTTTATTTTTACTAGACACTTTGAGATATGGCTTTTTCTTTGCAACTCCGCCTAGAAGGCCAGCATCCCAGAGTCGCCTCTTCACTGTTGATGTTGAGACTGCTGTTTTGCGGATACTATTTAATGAAGCTGACAGTTGAGGACTTGAGGCATCTGTTTCTCAAACTAGACACTAATGTACTTGTCCTCTTGCTCAGTTGTGCACTGGGGCCTCCCACTCCTCTTTTTATTCTGGTTAGAGCCAGTTTGTGCTGTTCTGTGAAGGGAGTAGGATACAGCATTGTACGAGATCTTCAGTTTCTTGGCAATTTCTCGCATGGAATTAGCCTCCATTTCTAAAAACAAGAATAGACTGACGAGTTTCAGAAGAAAGTTCTTTGCTTCTGGCGATTTTGAGCCTGTAATCGAAACCACAAATGCTGATGCTCCAGATACTCAACTAAGTCTAAAGAAGGCCAGTTTTATTGCTTCTTTAATCAGAATTTTTCAGCCATGCTAACATAATTGCAAAGGGGTTTTCCAATGATAAATTAGCCTTTTAAAATGATAAGCTTGGATTAGCTAACACAACGTGTCATTGGAACACAGGCGTGATGGTTGCTGATAATGGGCCTCTGTACGCCCATGTAGATATTCTATTAAATTCGGATTATTTTTTTTAAATCTGCCGTTTCCATCTACAATAGTCATTTACAACATTAACGATGTCTACACTGTATTTCTGATCAATTTGATGTTATTTTAAAATGGACAAAAACAAGGACATTTCAAAGTGATCCCATTCCTTTGAACGGTAGTGTGGGTAGGGAAAAAGTGACTAGGCAACAGGATAGATAATAAGCAGAACCATCAGCGTATGTGATGAGTCAAAAGTGGGGCAAGGCAAATGGTTAACTATTTAACTAAATAGCTACCCGGACTATGTAGCAGTGTTATTCCCTGGCGGTAGAAGCTGTTCAGGGTCCTGTTGGTTCCAGACTTGAGGGAAGAGGTGTTGTCGTGCCTTCTGGTAGAAGCCTGTGGTAGATGACTGTCATGGGGGACCATGGCCTGTGGTAGATGACTGTGTCATGGGGGACCATGGCCTGTGGTAGATGACTGTGTCATGGGAGAGCATGGCCTGTGGTAGATGACTGTGTCATGGGGGAGCATGGCCTGTGGTAGATGACTGTCATGGGAGAGCATGGCCTGTGGTAGATGACTGTGTCATGGGGGAGCATGGCCTGTGGTAGATGACTGTGTCATGGGAGAGCATGGCCTGTGGCAGATGACTGTGTCATGGCGGACCATGGCCTGTGGTAGATGATTGGGTCATGGCGGAGCATGGCCTGTGGTAGATGACTGTGTCATGGGGGAGCATGGCCTGTGGTAGATGACGTGTGTCATGGTGTGAGAACTGCCTCCTCCAAATGAATGTCTCCAAAACTAAAGACATGGCCAATGACTTTAGAAGGCAGCCACTGAACCCCACACCCACTGTGGTTATGGGAAATGGCATTGAGCTGGTCAGTACCTACAAGTGCCTGGGAACAGTGTTGGACAACGTATTGACGTTTGAGGAGAACACAGATGCCACCTGTAAGGGACAGCAGTGGCTTTCTTTTTTAAAGATGAACTCGTTTCATTGAATCCGTATTGATGTTCTCGATGGTGGCCTGGCAATCTTAATGTTTGCGACAGAAATAGGTTGGACGGTGTGGTTAAGGTGGCCGGCCAGGTCATCGGGTTGCAACAGGCACAGCTCTCATTCAGAAGCAAGTGGTGAGGAGAGCTAACAGTATCCTAGACTGTCCTGGTCACCCCCCCCCCCCCCCCTCTTAGCATTTCGCTACACTTGTAATAACATCTGCTAACCATGTGTATGTGACCAATAAAAATGATTAATTTAAACTTAAGTGCCTTGCTCAAGGGCAGAACAGATCATTTTCCCACCTTGCTAACTAACTGAATTGTTTGAAATTAACATTTAAATCTCAATAAAAACGAAAATACATTTTATTAGTCTTAATGTTTATTTAACATTTATTTAACTAGGCAAGTCTGTTATGAACAAATTATTATATGCAATGATGGCCTACCTTCTTAGCAACCTAACAAACAACAAATGAATAATGTATTAATTTTTGTTGGTGTATATTGGATTTACTAAAATAAAACACTCACCCACATCTGCACAACACTATTACCACTCAGCAGCACCTGCATTCTGGCATGGGCGGTACAAAAATGTGTATGCAGGCAAGAACGGGGTAAAAATGGGCCTATTTGAAAGGGTGTCGTAAACAATGCCAACATTTCTTTTAAAGCAAATACCATAAATCCTATGTGAAAACAGTATGAGAGTCACGATCAAGGGCTACAACTACCAATAAAACTAAGTACCTTTAATATTTACATACTTAGGAATATATCCATCCACATGGTGATGTTTCTAATAGTTAAAACACAAACAGAATGTTCTTAGTTAAACATTTCAAAAAAGTGCTTTCTTAAATTCACTCAAGGAGACTCCTTTTACTGGTGCAATAGCATAATGGGGATTTTTACACCGTTCAGAACCGCAAAGGCACGCAGGAGAGTTTGCACTAAAGTAACCCCGAGGTGGTACGACAACGTACGCATGCCAAGTCAGCGCTACTGACACAGAAGAACACATGCCGTGTCACCGGAACCCAGAGAGTGTATCAGGAATTGCATTTATTTTAGCACGAAGATGTTTTATATTCAGTTTGCGAATTCTTCATCAATACACTTCGCACATAACAACCTTAGCTGCATAGCAAGCTTGAAACTCACCAGCTAGACGACTGGTCAGCAAACGTAACTACAAACGTCAAATCATGATGCATGAGGAGACCAATCTAGTTAGCTAGTTATACGTCTAGGAAACTAATACGAGATTGTATTGCTGTAGCATGGAAGGTATACAACTTCACAATAAATGTTTTTCTCCTAACTATATAGCGTTAGCTAGCTACCCAACAGCAAGACAACGCTAGCTAACGTTAATTTTAACCCTTGCTATAATACGGGGTGAAACGTTAACTAAAGTTGACGTTACCTGATTTCGCCGTGGGTTGGATCTCCGGATTTGTTTAAGTTTTGCAGATGCTAGGATTTTCACTAGTGCTGCCACCTTGATTCCAATATAAATTATTCTCAGTAGCTAGCTAATTCACTCAGGATGGTTGCTATTGTTTAGTCGTTGAAGCTCCAGTAGTGTGTGATTGCGGCCGCAATTCGGGGCGTTCAAGCATGTGGGCATTCCTGCATATGCAGGAACGCCCCCCCTCGAGCATCCCATTGGTTCTTTTATGAACGCCCCCCACCTCGATCATCCGATTGGTTCCTGCATGAACATCCTCATCGAGCATCCCATTGGTACCTGCATGAACGCCCCCCCCCCCCCCCCCCCCCCCCCCCCTCTTACAAGACATCTTGAAGCTTGTGTGACTCTTGAATGTGGGTCAAAAGGGAAATAAAACTATTATGGGAGTTTTTGCCCCTGCCTCTGGTATTCTCGGAGTCCTCCTAGCCGGTATAATACGAATCATGGAGGCCGCATCCAAGGTGTTCAACTGTTGTTTTCAACGTAATCTACTCACGTTCACATACGCCAATTTCCGGACCTTCAAAATAAAATAGAATTTATCACATGCACAGAATACAACTAGTGTAGACTTTACAGTGAAATGCTTGCTTACGAGCCCATGCAGAATAGTAACTAACACACGAGGAATACAATAAAATACACAAGAATGGAGCTCTATGCAGGAAGTACCAGTACCAGATCAATGTGCAGAGGTACGAGGTACTTGAGGTAGATATGTACATGAAGACAGGGCAGATAATATGTACATATCTACCTCAAGTACCATGTACCTCTGCACATTGATATGGTACTGGTACTTCCTGTATTTCTGGTACTTCCTGTATTTGAGGTAGACATGTACATGAAGGCAGGGTAAAGTGACTAGGCATCAGGATAGATAATAAGGTATTTGAGGTAGACATGTACATGAAGGCAGGGTAAAGTGACTAGACATCAGGATAGATACTAATAAGGTATTTGAGGTAGATATGTACATGAAGGCAGGGTAAAGTGACTAGGCATCAGGATAGATAATAAGTTATTTGAGGTAGATATGTACATGAAGGCAGGGTAAAGTGACTAGGCATCAGGATAGATAATAAGGTATTTGAGGTAGACATGTACATGAAGGCAGGGTAAAGTGACTAGACATCAGGATAGATAATAATAAGGTATTTGAGGTAGATATGTACATGAAGGCAGGGTAAAGTGACTAGACATCAGGATAGATAATAATAAGGTATTTGAGGTAGATATGTACATGAAGGCAGGGTAAAGTGACTAGGCATCAGGATAGGTACTAAGAAGTGTAAAATAAATAACAGAGTAGCAGCAATTGATGAGTGTAAAAGTATGTTTGTGTCAATATTCATTTTACCAGGGAAGTCAGTTAAGAACAAATTCTTATTTTCAATGACAGCCTAGGAACAGTGGGTTAACTGCCTGTTCAGGGGTAGAACGACAGATTTGTACCTTGTCAGCTTGGGGATATGAACTTGCAACCTTCCGGTTACTAGTCCAACACTCTAACCACTAGGCTACCCTGCCACCCCATATGCATGTAGTGTTTAAATGTGTGTGGAAGTGACAGTGTGTGTAAGTGAATGTGTATATTAAGTCTAGTGAGCGTGCTTAAGGTCAGTGCAAGATAGTGCAGATAGTTTGGGTACCAATAATTCAAATCCCCGAGCTGACAAGGTACAAAATCTGTCATTCTGCCCTTGAACAGGCAGTTAACCCACTGTTCCTAGGCCGTCATTGAAAATAAGAATTTGTTCTTAACCGACTTGCCTAGTTAAATAAAGGTTAAAAAAAGTGGCTAGTGATACATTTTTCCATTATTAAAGTGGCTAGAGTTGAGTCAGTGTGTTGGCAGCAGCCACTCAATGTTAGTGGTGGCTGTTTAACAGTCTGATGGCCTTGAGATAGAAGCTGTTTTTCAGTCTCTGTCCCTGCTTTGATGCACCTGTACTGACATCGCCTTCTGGATGTTAGCGGGGTGAACAGGCAGTGGCTCGGGTGGTTGTTGTCCTTGATGATCTTTATGGCCTTCCTGTGACATCGGGTGGTGTAGGTGTCCAGGAGGGCAGGTAGGTGATGCGTTGTGCAGACCTCACTACCCTCTGGAAAGCCTTACGGTTGTGGGCGGAGCAGTTGCCGTACCAGGCGGTGATACAGCCCGACAGGATGCTCTCGATTGTGCATCTGTAAAAGTTTGTGAGTGGTTTTGGTGACAAGCCAAATTTCTTCAGCCTCCTGAGGTTGAAGAGGAGCTGCTGCGTGCTTCTTCACCATGCTGTCTGTGTGAGTGGACCAATTCAGTTTGTCCGTGATGTGTACTCCAAGGAACTTAAAACTTACTACCCTCTCCACTACTGTCCCATCAATGTGGATAGGGGGGTGCTCCCTCTGCTGTTTCCTGAAGTCCACCATCATCTCCTTTGTTTTGTTGACCTTGAGTGTGTGTCACGTTCTGACCTTAGTTATCTTTGTTTTCTTTATTATTTTGGTTAGGTCAGGGTGTGACAATGGTGGTTGGTTTAGTTTTGTATTGTCTAGGTGTTTTTGTCCTTTCTAGGGTTTTTGTATATCTATGGGGTTTTAGTATGTCTGGGTATATGTAGGTAAATCTATGGGGTTTTAGTATGTCTAGGTATATGTAGGTCTATGGTGGCCTGAATTGGTTCCCAATCAGAGGCAGCTGTTTATCGTTGTCTCTGATTGGGGATCCTATTTAGGTTGCCATTTCCATTTTGGTTTGGTAGGTTATTGTCTATGTGTAGTTGCCTGTCAGCACTCGTATCTTATAGCTTCACGGTCTTTTTGTTAGTTTGTTTAGTGTTCTTCGTGTAAATAAAGAAGAATGTATTCTTATCACGCTGCGCCCTGGTCTCCTCGTTATGATGAACGTGACAGAATAACCCACCAAACAAGGAGATATTAGATGGAGCAGGACCCTGGACACAGCCGGATGAGTATCGCCGTCCTAGGGAGGAGTTAGAGGCAGCGAAAGCGGAACGGCGATAGTATGAGGAGAAATACAGGAGAATAGAGGAACAGCGACGATATGAAGGTACACGGCTAGCACGGAAGCCCGAGAGGCAGCCCCAAGATTTTTTTGGGCGGGGGGCACACAAGGAGATTGGAGTCAGGTAGGAGACCTGAGCCAACTTCTCATGCTTACCGTGGGGAGCGTGTAACTGGTCAGGCACCGTGTTATGCAGAGATGCACACGGTGTCTCCAGTGTGCTATTCTAGCCTGGTGCGCTCTATTCCAGCTCCTCGCATTTGCCGGGCTAGAATGGGCATCCAGCCAGCACTTATTGAGCCAGCTCTGTTCTGGATCTCCAATGCGTCTCCACGGTTCAGTGTATCCTGTGCCCCCTCCCCGCACTCGCCCTGTGGTGCGTGCCACCAGCCCAGTACCACCATCTATGTGGCAGAGTATGGAAATTCTCCTTCTGGGCCAGGCATCATTTAAACTGCAGAACTGAAGCAAAACTGTAGGAGCAGTTGAACCCGTTATTCTAGACCAGAACCCTGGCCCGTTGGGCGATACCGGTAGACAGTAGTGATGGGGAAACTAAGCTTCCTGAAGCATTGAAGCTTTCCAGCCAATTGTGTCGAAAATGCAGTAGTTTAATTACTTGAGGCTTTGATCAACACAATGTACACTATTGGCACCTGCTGGTCAAAAGAATTTAGAGCAGCCAAATTATTATAGATGACTTCCCACATGCCGTAGCATGTGCACAGGATAACAGTCTTCTACCGAAACCAATACCAAACCAAGGCGGTGGTTGTTCGACGAAACAAAGCTTTGGATGTCATAAATCATGTGCTTCCGATAATAGTGATACAGGCACACTTCTCCAAAGTAAACTGCTTAGCAATTTTGATGCATGCCTCAGAGCTTCAATATCAAACAAACATCGCTAGTAGAGAGTGTCCTTCGCTCCCGCCTGCCCGAATACCTGCTCTCACCTTCATTGACAGAACTGCGGGAAAACAGTGCCCAGTACACAGCAGGTGGGAGGCGGTGTGTGTTAGCGAACTGCTAGTTAGCTAGCCCCCGCCTCCCGCATGCTGTGTACTGAAGTCCTCCTAGGGTTAGCCAGCTAGCACACAGTGTCCTTCGCTCACTGGTGTCAACCCCTTTCCGCTAGCTACGTCGGTACACAGCAGGCGGGGGGTGACACCGTGTGCTAGCTAACTAGCTATCTTGCTAGTTAGCGAACCGTGTCCTAGCAAGCTAGCACACAATGTCGCCCCCGCCTCCCACCTGCTGTGTATCGGAGTCCTCCATAGGACTTGCTAGCTAGCACACAGTGTATTTCACTCCCGCCTGCTGAACACCTGCCCTCGCTGTTGTTAACAGAACTGCGGGGATGAAGGATACTGTCTACCATTGTTGCCCTCGCCTCTTCTTCTTCTGTGGGGTTTATCGGCGGTTGGCATCCAGCGTTATAGCGCCCCCACGTCCCGCCTGTCCTAATTTAAACGGAAATTTCACTGCTGCTCTTTCACTGTATATGTCCATTAATATGTTATTAACATGTAATATGTGTCAGAAAAATTTCCAAACTACATGCAAATACATGCGTTTCTGCATCTCCACTGTAGAAATGGGCAATCTACATTTCTTGGTTGTAAGCAAACCACAATATCCAGAATTCTTTGTGATTTTCAGGACGTAGTAACGCCCTTGTCGAGGTGGATCCCTTTGAGAATGGGTGTCAACAGGTAGCTAGCGTTACTCACTGGACCAGTCACTTGTTTATAAAACATCAGCTTGTGAATCACTATTTACTTTCTTTTGTGTAGACAACAGTAAAGTTTAGTCGTGGTGTGGTGCTCAGTACCTGGATGTGCAAACTACAAGCAAGCACAGGCTGCTGGGGCAATATTTAATCGGTTACCTTGCAAAGAACTCGATCAGCTGTAACGTAGCTAACTTAGTTAACTAGCTAGCGAGCTACATTTGTTTATCTAAACCAACATCTAGCTAGCTATCATAATACGCTGGCTAGACATTCCAAAGCAAATGTATACTGAACAAAAATCTAAACACAACATGTAAAGTGTTGGTCCCATGTTTGATGAGCTGAAATAAAAGATCCCAGAAATTGTCCATACACACAAAAAGCGTATTTATCTTAAATGTTGTGCACAAATTTGTTTGCATCCCTGTTAGTGAGCATTTCTGCTTTGCCTAGATAATCCATCCACCTGACAGGTGTGGCATATCAAGAAGCTGATTTAAACAGCTTGATCAGTGATAAGATGGCGCCGAAGAGGACGGCGGACGTTTTACATGCTCCGAACCAACCGTGAACATAATGTTGCTGCTTCTGTCTCTTATGGCCGAAAATAACTTCTGGACACCAGAAGTTAAAAAAAAAAATACAATTGATGACCGACGATTATCCTACCAACGGGGTCATTAAAAACTGTAATATCTTATGTTTCACCGAGATGTGGCTGAACAACGACACGGATAATATAGAGCTGGCGGGATTTTCCATACACTGGCAGAACGGAGAAGCTACGAGGGGTGGGGGTGTGTCTTTTTGTCAATAACAGCTGGTACGCAATGTCTAATATGAAAGAAGTCTCGAGGTATTGCTCACCTGAGGTAGAGTACCTTATGATAAGCTGTAGACCACACTATCTACCAAGAGAGTTCTCATCTATATTATTCGTAGCCATCTATTTACCACCACAGACCGATGCTGGCACTAAGACCGCACTCAACCAACTCTAAAAGGTCATAAGCAAACAAGAACATGCTCATCCAGAAGCGGTGCTCCTAGTGGCCGGGGACTTTAATGCAGGCAACCTTAAATACATTTTACCTCATTTCTACCAGCATGTCACATGTGCAGCCAGAGGGGGGAAAAAACTAAACGAAACTACATGTATTTAATTATTATTATTTATTTTTTAGTAGGGGGGAAAGTAACATAACTTTTTTTTTAAAGACATGTTTATCTATTTTTATGTTTATCTCACATATAATTTTTAATTATGCTTTAAGGTGTCTGTAATAGAATAAAAGTGGCAAAAACAAATGTATACATGAATAGATGCATTTCTACAGCTTACAACATATTATTTTACAATGGCCGAGTGCCAAGATGGAGGCACAGTGGCTTAAAACAGTGCCACGTCACTCATCTAGTGTAAATAAAAAGCAATGGTGACAAGCATCGACGACCCATCACTAGAGAGCACCATCCCTCCCTCAAAAGAAAATTAGAGCAGAGAAGATATCAAACTTCCTGTCCGGTCCCTATCATTTAACAGTTCCCATGAACTGAGACACAGCAGTTCAGATAGACAGATGGAGAGAGACCTTTTAAAAGACAATTCTGGGAATGTTGCATTGTATTGCTTCATTGTTAGCCACAGTCAAGAAGATTCATGCTATCCCCTTATGATTATTGATGGTCCTCTGTACAGCCCAGGCCTGAGTAGCAAGGGATGGATCAGGGAGATAACTGTGTCTCAGAGGCCCTCTGCTGGTTACTGTAACTAACCACAACCTCCTCTACATCCACTGGGGCTCAGGTGTTGGTGGTGTAACTACAGACAGTGTTGTTGCTGGGCAGACACCCCAATCAAAAAGCATGACTCGTCATTTTGGTTGGAGTTCCCTTGACACAGCAGAATGATCATCTTTACTTGGCGTGCCTGTTTATTTGGGTCGTTGCAGGCTATCCACATTGGGATTAGTGCAGCGAACTATGATGCTGTGAAACCTGACCCTATAATCTCACCAGAATACAGGCCCCCACCCAGACGGTAAAATGAACTATGATGCTGTGAAACCTGACCCTATAATCTCACCAGAATACAGGCCCCCACCCAGACGGTAAAATGAACTATGATGCTGTGAAACCTGACCCTATAATCTCACCAGAATACAGGCCCCCACCCAGACTGTAAAATGATTATCTGTAATATTCCTCCAATTGATTTAATCTCCAACATTCACCTTTTGTGGCATCGTCATTTCCATTAGTTCAAGCACAAACAAAATAATATAGAAAATAAGAGATTCACTGGTGGCATAAATCATTCATTTCCAGGCACCAATACCTGTGGGATCAATTAATAGTGCAAAACGAAACTAAAGCCTGCTCCTATTCACACTCTCTTATAGGACTGTAGAACAGAACACTACTGATCTCACTGTAATCCCACTCAAGGGACACATAGCAACAGGAGGCATAGAAGCCCAACTACAGAGACCGGTGGGTTTAATTAAAATATTTTATTATTCCTCCTCATTTATCAGAGCTTCAGCTTTGGCACTTATCTTTCTAACATTGTATAATAAATATTTATTTAATTACCTTTGCAGGCATAGATACAAAACATTCAACGACGGTATTCCTCTAAACGACTCCGCTAAGGCCAAATTGTACTTTTTCATACCATCACAGGCCTGTGTTCTAGTAACGATATGAAAATAGTAAGACAATCAAGACCATGAAAAGCATTCAATGATTAACATTAATAACAGACATGTTTATCATGATTATCTGTGCAAATATTGTTACCTCAGTTAGAAATGTGTAAGACATTTAAGAATGACAAGCATTATTATTAGGACAAAGTACATGAATAGTCCAATACATGTATGAATCATTCACATCATAAAAAGAATGAAAACAAAAACGTACAATTGTCAATCTATGAAATATTATACTTTTTGCCTAAAATATATTTTTTAAATGGACAATTGAAAATCTGATGATCAAACGTGCACGGATTAGTACTGCATAACATGCTTCATGGTAGCACAAATATAATGCGTCACTGGATCTGATAAAAGCCTATGATGTATCACCAACTCAATACGGCAAATACCTATGCCGTATTGAGGGCCAATCAGGTATCCATACAGTCACTTCACTATTCTGATGTATGGTAATATCCACAACCTGTGTGTGTTCCTCTAAGATAGGGTTTCTGAAACTATGGGTCGGGACCCAAAGTAGGCCCTGGGTAATGTGAGAGGTGAGTTGTGAGTTATGAGAATACATCTATAAAATCACACACTATTCTTAATTTGGGTCGTTAGAGGATTAATTGGGTCACGGAAGGACGGTCAATTTCTCAACTGGATCTCAAGCTGAGAAAAGTTAAACAACCCTGCTCTAAGACCATCTATATGTTTTCAAATGGGTGACAATGCTCAGGTCATAGTAAAGACACATGGAAGTGACTAAGTAAATGTGTGTGTGTGTCTGGTGTGCAGGTCAAATAGTCTGATGTCCATCATGAAAACAGTGCTCTCTACAAGATCCTATAAGGCAAGATGACACCTCATGATGTAAAAGTCCTATATGTCTATTTATGAGGGGTTGGGTATTATAAGATGGTGGCCTCCACTACGATGTCCGGGTCCTCAATGTCTTTTTTGCTCTGGACCATCCTCAGCTCCAACTGAGCAGGGTTGGGTCTCTTACCAGGGCCGGCCATCTCTGATGGAGAGGAGGAGAGATGTTAGACTGGAATATACACTGAACAAAAATATAAAACGCAACATGTGAAAAGAGTTGGTCCCATGAGATTAAATTCTTAAAAATCCCCAAAATGTTTCATATGCACAAAAAGCTCTCTCTCAAATGTTGAGCACAAATTTGTTTACATTAGTGAGCATTTTTCCTTTGCCGAGATAATCCATTAACCTGACAGATTACACAGGTGCTACTTGTGCTGGGGACAATAAAAAGCCACTAAAATGTGTAGTTGTGTCATAACACAATGTCAAAGATGTCTTAAGTTTTGGGGGAGTGTGCAATTGGCATGCTGACTGCAGGAATGTCCACCAGAGCTGTTGCCAGAGAATGTAATTAATTTCTCTACCTCCGTCGTTTTGGAGAATTTGGCAGTACGTCCAACCAGCCTCACAACTGCAGACCACGTGTAACCACGCCAGCTCAGGACCTCAACATCCAGCTTCTTCACCTGCGGGGTCGTCTGAGACCAGCCACCAAGACCGCTGATGAAACTGGGTTTGCACACTTGAAGGATTTCTGCACAAAGAGTCAGAAACTGTCTCAGGGAAGCTCATGTGCGTGCTCGTCGTTCTTCCCAGGGTCTTGACCAGACTGTAGTTCAGCGTCATAACCGACTTCAGTGAGCAAATGCTCTCCTTCAATGGCCACGGGGGACGGCAGGTAGCCTGGCGGGTAGGAGCGTTGGGCCAATAACCAAACGGTTGCTGGATCAAGTCCCCGACCTGACAAGGTAAAAACATGTCATTCTGCCCCTCAGCAAGGCAGTTACCCACAGTTCCCTGGGCACTGATGGCGTGGATGTCGATTAAGGCAGCCCCCCCACACCTCTCTGATTCAGAGGTGGGTTAAATGCGGAAGACACATTTCAGTTGAAGGCATTCAGTTGTACAACTGACGAGGTTTCCCCCTTTCCCCTTTCACTGGAGAAGATCTTTAAGGATGTATCCCGGTTTCAACTGTACCGGGCAGACAGCAGACAGCGTATATGGCGTCGTGTGGGCAAGCGGTTTTCTGACGTTGAGAACAGAGTGCCCCATGGTGGCGGTGGGGTTATGGTATGGGCAGGCATAAGCTATGGACCACGAACACAATTGCATTTTATCAATGGCAATTGGAATGCACAGAGTTACCGTGACGAGATCCTGAGGCCCATTGTCGTGACATTCGTCCGCCGCCATCACCTCATGTCGCAAGGATCTGTACACAATACCTGAAAGCTGTAAATGTCCCAGTTCTTCAGTGGCCTGCATACTCACCAGACATGTCACTTATTGAGCACGTTTGGGATGCTCTGGATTGACGTGTACAACAGTGTGTTCCAGTTCCTGCCAATATCCAGCAACTTTGCACAGTCATTGAAGAGGAGTGGGACAACATTCCAAAGGCCACAATCAACAGCGTGAAGGATATGTCGTGCTACATGAGGCAAATGGTGGTCACACCAGATACTGACTGGTTTTCTGATCCACGCCCCTACTATTTTTTATTTTGGAAGGTATTTGTGACCAACTGATGCGTATCTGTATTCCCAGTCATGTGAAATCCATAGATCAGGGCCTAATTCATTTATTTCCATTGACTGATTTCCTTATGATCTGGAACTCAGTAACATCTTCTAAATGTTGCATGTTGCGTTTGTTGTGTAGATTAGACAGTCATACAAACAGGCAAGTAGAGACTTGTGTATCATCTCACCGTTGGCATAGGTGATGGTCCTCTTGATAACATGGTGCAGGACTGAGACAGTCTTCTCACAGGCAGCCTAAGAGAGACATGTATGTTAGAAAAGATAGGCTAGTCCATGGATCAAACTACATGTATTACATTATAAGGATAGTGTAGCTTGGTTGTTATCTCTGCATTGATAACCTCCCCAGTCCCCTGTATTACTGACCTTCAGGTAGTTAAAGCAAAACCGAGAACACCATCGTGTTTGTGAGAGTCTCATCTTTCCGAAGAGAGGTCATAATATTTTCTATGCCAAGCCGTTCGGACACTACAGATGATTTTGTGAGAAGACCGTTTTTTCGGGATGTCTCGTAGTCTGACCTATCCAGCTCTATCACCTTTCACCACAGATGTGGAAGGGTGACATAGACGGATTGATACCCATCCAATGCAACAAAAAAAAAACATCTCTATCTTAAAACTGACATTTTTATGTTGTGGAGTTTGATATGCTCATAGAGAATGTTACGCTCCTCTGCCGTCAGCACTTGCCTTTTCCAACTAGCATAGCCTTGGAAACAAGAGCGGTTAAGGGTCAGAGGTGAGGGATCACCTTAAGACCTAAAGCATACTCAACAGATTGATAGGTCTGCCAATGCCTGCTATTATCCTGAATAAAAAGTTCCAACAACAAAGGGGGCTGTTGTTTATGGAGGGAGAGTGTGGGACTGGTAAGTTGGCAATATGTTTTTTAAGGAATTATAGAAACACTGATCTCTCAGTCATCAATCAATATAGTCTCATCAGTTCTTCTTATGACCAGCAGGGGTCAACGTGAAGTAGAAGTCAGCAAGCAGTTATTCAGGTATGGATTTGGTAGATTTTTGGGAGAGATAAAGAGGCTGAGAGACAATCAAACATGCTGACAGAGGAAGACTGATTACAATCTCCATTGTTAGACATTCAGTTACGTGCAATCAATCATTCACTAGCATCTCTCCGTTTGACATTGGGCTGAGGACATAGCAGCTCATTGAAGAAAACAAGCCATTCACAACTGAGCAAGAAACAGGCCCAGCAACAAATCTAATCTCTAAACAATTCTAATAAACCCCCTGCTGGGGGTATTACTGACCTTCAGGTCATTGGGGTGGTGGTGGCTCCAGGCAAGGAGCATGGCAGTGAACAGGTCCCCCGTGCCCACAAACACTGCATCCACCTTGGGCATCTCAATACGAATCTTCTGGGTGGACTTGCTCCCATCTGTCCTAACTGAGGAAAGGACACAGTAGGAGTCTGTTACCCTTTTAACATGTTGGCAAGTTAAACTTTCACCCTCCCTCCCAGCCCTTGCCTTACCCATTTTCTGGCTCCCAAGGGCCACCAGGAACTGGTCCCCATGAGGAGAGGTCAGGTCTGTGCTGGTGAGGACCACCGTATCAGGACCCATCTGATGGAGCAGCTCCATCACCTGAGAGGGCAAGAATCCTTCATTATAAGTCAAGATTAAAACCATTATCATGTGTAATAGCTCTATAATGGACAATGGAACCCACGTCAAGAGCGTCTTTTTCTGTGCTGATCGTCCTCCCTGTCAGCAGCCTAAGAGACACACGCAGAGAGGTTACAGTAAAGGCACAGAGGTGCTAGACATACTTGCACACATGCCCATTGTAATTCCACATTAGTCCAGAGGGTGTATTTTGCAGGCAAATCAAGTCAAGCTATGTGTGATTCTGAATACATAAACCAGGACATAGTTCCCTTAAAGGGTTGGGGAAAGGTTTGGTCTGCTGCTTTATGAATAAAACATTAGGGAAGAAAGAGTTTGTGACCTATAAGAGTTATTATAAACTGGGTGCTTTGAGCCCTGAATGCGGATTGGCTGAAAGTCGTGGTATATCAGACCGCATACCATGGGCATGAAAAAAAAAGGTCTACTTACGTTGGAAACCAGTTTATAACAGCAATAAGGCCCCTCGTGGGACTTGTGGGATATGGCATTCCATACAAGGACTGTATCCAGGTACTCCACATTGAGTCGTGCATAAGAACAGCCCTTAGCCGTGGTATATGGGCCATATACCACACCCCCTCGAGCCTTACTACTTCACTTTACAAAGGGCTAAGAACAGCAACCAAGTTTCTCCCTGAGGTAGTACGACTGTAGTAAGCATTGATGGTCCCATTACTGTAACAGCTACATTATGACATGTTGTGTAGCACTTAGCAACTTAATGCATGTAACCCGATGTATCCTAGTAGCCACTGTACTCACTCTGCCTCAAACTGGTTGGGTGTGAGGATATCAGCCACTGCTACGACTTGGTCTCTGTAAACAGGCAGTATATTCTCAGGGACATACTGGAAAAGAAGAGGGTAGAATGTTCATGGTTGGTTTGAACAGGACTAGAACAATAAGAAGAAGAATGGACTATACGCATGGATAAATCTATAATAAAAAGTGCTATAAAAGCATGGATACTAACCATAGAGCCTTGGTCTCCCATCACTGGATCACACACTGATAACACAAAAGAATGAAAATATGGAATACACTCACACCAAAGCTCTACATCCATCCACAACCTTGCTGAGCGTAGCTACAGTGTATGGGATACACATCTGTGTAGCAATAGTTACTCACCATATACCAGTTTGGGATTCAACCTCTTCAGCTCTTGAACAATGTCCACCACTGTCTCTAAGAAAGAGGTGTCCCTGGTGTACCCTTGGGGAAGAAGAGATCTGAGTTACGCAAAGGTCACAAACCTCATGTGTAAACTTAAAAAAATAAATAAACGTATTCCAATCTTTACAGAGCATAGGTTAACCCGTAAGAGTCTAAGCTGGGCGATTTGGAATTGTAAGACCCCTTGACGTAACAAAAAAATATTTAATAATGGTAATAATAATTATTATTATTTGATGACAAATTAGATTTGTCCTTACTGCTACACTACATCTCATTCCATAATCATGGGAATTAATACGGAGTTGGTCCCCCCTTTGCTGCTATAACAGCCTCCACTCTTCTGTGGAAGGCTTTCCACTAGATGTTGGAACATTGCTGCGGGGACTTGCTTCCATTGAGGCATGAGCATTAGTGAGGTTGGGCACTGATGTTGGGCGGTTAGGATCGGCTAACAGTCAGCATTCCAATTCATCCCTAAGGTGTTTGATGGGGTTGAGGTCAGGGCTCTGTGCAGACCAGTCAAGTTCTTCCCCACCGATCTCGACAAACCATTTCTGTATGGACCTCGCTTTGTGCACAGGGGCATTGTCATGATGA
The DNA here is from genome assembly GCF_002021735.2 of Oncorhynchus kisutch. Classification (NCBI taxonomy): domain Eukaryota; kingdom Metazoa; phylum Chordata; class Actinopteri; order Salmoniformes; family Salmonidae; genus Oncorhynchus; species Oncorhynchus kisutch. The sequence goes on from NC_034199.2 coordinate 42,916,657, forward strand.
AACAGGAAAGGCACAAAATCATCTCGAATGTCACTGTATGCTGTAGCGTTAAGATTTACCTTCACTGGAACTAAAGGGGCCTAGCATCTGCACGCACAGTGAGGCGAAGACTTTTGGAGGATGGCCTGGTGTCAAGAAGGGCAGCAAAGAAACCACTAATCTCCAGGAAAAACATCAGGGACAGACTGATAGTCTGCAAAAGGTACAGGGATTGGACTGCTGAGGACTGGGGTAAAGTCATTTTCTCTGATGAATCCCCTTTCCGATTGCTTGTCCGGAGAAGTCAAGGTGAGCGCTACCATCAGTCCTGTGTCATGCCAACAGTAAAGCATCCTGAGACCATTCATGTGTGGGGTTGCTTCTCAGCCAAGGGAGTGGGCTCACTCACAATTTTGCCTAAGAACAAGCCATGAATAAAGAATGGTACCAACACATCCTCCGAGAGCAACTTCTCCCAAACATCCAGGAACAGTTTGGTGACGAACAATGCCTTTCCAGCATGATGGAGCACCTTGCCATAAGGCAAAAGTGATGAGTGGCTCGGGGAACAAAACATCAATATTTTGGGTCCGTGGCCAGGAAACTCCCCAGACCTTAATCCCATACTAAACAGTCTCCATTTATACTTCCATTTATGTTTTGAACTGGCATATGTTCACCATCAGATGAGTCTTGTGAGGCCTGTGGGCATACTAGAGCAAAACAATGTGTTCGTGAGTCTCACCTTTGCACCGAGGGGGTCATATTAATGTGTAGCCCAAACTGTTCGTACCTTACAGACAGAAGTTGGCAGATCGGCTGTACCGACTTCAGACGAGTCCCAAGACGCTTGTGGGCGTCAGAGCAAAACGGAGAACACCATCATGTGAGAGAGGGTTCATGATATTTTCTGGGCCAAACCATTAAGATGCTACAGATGACTTTGTGAGAAGACCGGTTTTCAGGACGTCTCATGGTCTGACAAACACTACTCTAGCTCTGTCATCTTTCACCGCAGATGCGGAAGGGCATGTTTTTTTTTTACGGGAATTTGTTTGTATTAAACTAATTTGATTTCTGTGGGGGTGCGGCCATCGACCTTAGGAGGTTAAATATCAACACAGCCATAACAATCATACATACTATCCTAGAAATGTTATTTTACAAAACTGCTTATAAAATTGCAGAACCATATTGACAATAGAAACAGCTGCAAGTCTCACCCGTGAGGATGTAGTCATAATGGTTGACGTTGTTGAGTTTGATACCCTCATAGAGAACGTTAAGCTCCTCTGCTGTCAGCACTTGCCCTTTCCAATGAGTGTAACCTTGGAAACAAGAGAGGTTAAGTGTCAGAGGTGAGGGATCACCTTAAGACATAAAGCAAACTCAGACTTAAGTCTGCCGATGCCTGCTATTTTCCTGAATAAAAAGTTCCAACAACAAAGGGGGCTGTTGTTTATGGAGGGAGAGTGTGGGACTGGTAAGTTGGCAAGATGTTTTTTGTAAGGAATTCCAGAGGCAGATTTGGTTGCTGAGGTAATTATAGAAACACTGATCTCTCAGTCATCAATCAATATATCGTCTGTATGTGATCAGTTCTTCTTATGACCAGCAGCAGGCAATGTGAAGTAGAAGTCAGCAAGCAGTTATTCAGGTATGGACTTGGTAGATTTTTGGGAGAGATAAAGAGGCTGAGAGACAATCAAACATGCTGACAGAGGAAGACTGATTACAATCTCCATTGTTAGACATTCAGTTACCTGCATCAATCATTCACTAGCATCTCTCCCTTTGACATTGGGCTGAGGACATAGCAGCTCATTGAAGAAAACAAGCCAAGAAACAGGCCCAGCAACAAATCTAATCTCTAAACAATTCTAATAAACCCCCTGCCGGGGCAAAAATAATACAGTCTCAGGTTTCAAAGTTCAAACGTCTAAGGAATGTGTTTATTCACTTCTAACCCTGAACATGAGTTGAACACATTTAATGGAAATTATAGTTAATCATGAGCACCCCCTAGGACTTAAACAGTTGGTCAGGCATTTGTATTTATTAGGGATCCCCATTAAAATCACATAAAATAAAACATGACATCATATAATATTATTACACCACTATATATCTACAATACAACATGTACGTGTGTAGAGTGCCTGTGCTAGCGTTTGTGACAGGGAGGGGACACAGTGGGGTGAAACTCCAAGAAAATGCTGCACTTACACCATTACCCAAATCACTTGTTGATGGCAATAAGTGATTTGCACACAAAGGAATCTAGGTTTGAGCACAGACCTTATTGAGGCCAAAGTGAAGTGTTTGGGCTACAAAATGTCTGTCTGCTTTTATCCCACAATATCGCTCTCCCTCTTTACAGTCACTTCTTCCTTGTCCTCCCCAACATCTTTCTGTTAGTCTTCCCTGTAGGTAGTAAACTCACTGACACACATTCAGGTTTCACTTCAGTCAGATAACTTTTCCCGGATTACTCTATAAAACATTAAACAGACAGGAGAGCAACTCACTGAACTATCACATTAGATACTAACTACACTGTGCGCAAGATAACAAATATGGTGACCACAAGCTAGGCCTATTTTGTTGAATCATGAAGAGACATTCCAGCATTAAGAAAAATAAATGTTTCAACCATGAAACACACAGGCTTCCCACTGAGTTTAGTGGAGGCCCCCTTGGCCCAGACCCAAGAACAGAGAGATAAGGGGGACTTCTGGGGTGAAAAGGAAAAGTAGAGGAACAACAGGGCTCCTATAGCTTGTTCCATTAAACAGATTGGGCTGAGGGCTGTAGGCCTAACTTGATATCGATCTTCTCACCATGAAAGGATTCATGGCAGAACATTTTGTCCTTTCATCAGCTACCAAGCCCCATATTGGGAGGTCAAGTCATTATTTAACATCGATAATGTAGCCTACTAATAGTTAAAATGCAACCATCCCAGGAGTGATGGACGGACTGAAGATGGTGGTACAGAATGCCTCATGAGACATCTCAATATTCATTATCTCTAAAACGGACTAAGTAGTAGCACTACACCATTTACTCGTGGTAATAATATTCAAGCTGGATAACAACCCCCCAAAATGTACAAGGCTAGAGAAGTTAATTGATAAATATTACAGAAGCAGTTGAGGTCAAAACATGTCTGAGAGGAACCATGGAAAAAAAAAAAAACTGAGAACCAAACTCCATGTGAAAACTACGAGATTCCTCTACAGACACTGATGATTTATGCTTTTCACCACCTGGTAAGAGTGGAAACCCACCTGCTAAAGTCAATAAATGATCAAATTGGGCATACTTGAACGTGTCAGTAAAAACTTAAAGGAGAGCCTCGAAATGAGTACTTAAAAACATGTGACAATGGAGAAAGAAACAAACAAGCTAAAAAAGGTACAATCAATACTATTGAAACAGATGTTAATGAACTTAAAAAAGGACAACATGTTTCTGTGAGAAGCCTCACTTGGTATACAGACTAGATCCATCTGAGAAAATCTGGTACTTACTGGTATTAAATAAAATGAGGGGGAAGAGTCTGAAAGCGTGGTGAAAGAATTCCTCCTTAAAGCGCTATAGATCCCAGGCCCAACTGTCGACAAAATCAAATTTGAACGTGTACACTGTTTCAGACACAGGACAGCGATACGATAGTCCAATCGTTGCCAAATTTGCATTCTTCAAAGATAAAATCATGGTTAAAACCCTGGGCAAAATAGTCGCTGGCACGAAAATAGGAATGAATGATCAGTTCCCAAAGGAAATTGCAGAACGGCACAAAGTTCTGTACCCACTCTTCAAGGTTAATAGATTTAAAAGGGAAACGTGTAGCCCTTATAGTTGATCAACTGTACATTGATAACCAACTGTTCCGAGACACCAAAACTATTCCATGGCTATTCTAAATAAGTTGAATAATGGAACACCGAATACTGTCCATGGTAGAGATTGTAATAAAACATTCTTTGTAAACAGGAAAACAAAATACAACAATTGATAAAGAAAAAAACTACAAAATGTGACACGTGGCTCGATTCAGTCTTACGTAGCAAAATTTGAAATGTTTTTTTTTTTTACATTAAAAGCAGAGACTCAGGGCAAGAAATTGGTAAATCAAACACTACAGTTGAGGAACAATGGCAAAGTAATTCTTCACGGATGCCATGGTTGCCCTTAGTTTGAAGATGTAATCTGGAGACAGGTGTTTTATACAAGAGCCTTCTGTGTGTTCTCTTTTTGACTCCATCGGCATATTTGCAATCAAACGCCAGAATGTGCTCCATCTCCTTAGCTATCACACACTAATTCCACTGATTTCAAAACTCAGTCCTCCAGAAAGTGGAGAGCAACACTTATACAGTTCTACTACATGCTATCTTTTTTTTTTAAATCAGCGTTAGAAAGGATTACCTACATGAGAGACCAATCCGAACTCCTCTCTCGGCATGTCCAGCCCACTTATTTTGTCAGCCATGGCTAGCGGGAAGGTTGCGTCACTTTTTCCGTGGCTCGTATTTTTATTTATTTATTTGTATTTACGTATGGCATACAAGTTTGTTATTAATAAGGCACATGAAAGTTCACATGTTCCAGAAGACATTTCTGCCCCCCCCCAAAAAAACGCATTTTGATAAAAGAAATTAAGTTTACATTAAAAAAGTAGTGACGGGCAACATACGCAGAGTTTCCTGAAACGAGTCACAAATACACTATACCATTCAAGATAGGGAATGTTGTCAAATAAATCATATTTTACTTTCTATTCATAGTATTTATAAATAAATAAAAGACAGCATTAGAAGGATAATTATTGAAATAATAAATATATATAAATATATATAATATAAGGAACAGGAAAACAAAGTACTTAAAAGCCTGAAATGAGGTAGGAATCAGCATGGTAGGGATAAAAACAGCAAACAGAGGACAATGAGGTAGGAATCAGCATGGTAGGGATAAAAACAGCAAACAGAGGACAATGAGGTAGGAATCAGCATGGTAGGGATAAAAACAGCAAACAGAGGACAATGAGGTAGGAATCAGCATGGTAGGGATAAAAACAGCAAACAGAGGACAGAAGAAGTCACAGTATGTTGGTATATTGTGATGGAAGGTGGGGTGTGTGTTTTTGTGTTTGGAAAAGTCTGGAGTTAAGAAAATGGGTGCAAATGACAGAGCCCATGTGTGTCTGTCGAGCAGGAGTTGTGACAGAGAGAGCTTTTAATGTTGTGCCGATATGGGATATACATTTAAACATAGATTATAAATCAAGTTTATTTATTTGTCTTATCATGATGGAGCGTCCCCAGGCCTGTACCCTCGTCACCCACCTGAGCGACCCACACACGAAGGAGAAATCCTTATCTGTTTTATAGGCCTATTGCAAGTATATGCAGCCAAGACAGAAAGATAAACGCTGTCAGAGACCCACTAAAGCAGTATTTACCCCTCAAGAGTCTGAGCCTGCCTGGCAGGGTTGGTACAACAAAGCCAAAGCCCCCTGATGGGTGAGCATAATAAGGAATTTCTCAAAGCTGCTAATGAGAACCTTGATGACCTTGTACCTAGCAGGTGGGGATTCCGGTGGGGTGCCCCCACCCTGGTAGTGTCAGTGCTGGCAACACTAGCTGCAGTAACCCATGGGGAGTGGGTCACACTCGGACAACCAGAGAAGGGGCAAATTCTTGTGTCCCTAGTGGCACAAAATAATCATAAGGTCTGACTGCACAGAGAGGCTTGGGAAAATGGTCACAACAGGGGACCAGTGTGTGTGTGTGTGTGTGTGTGTGTGTGTGTGAGCGCCATCAGCTAGAACTTGAGATTGATTAATCAAATCTCACCATTCTAGCATGCCTTCTCAAACAACTACAACTGTATATGCATTCACACATCAAGTCTTCTCTTGAATTGGGCTGGGGATGGAACATCTGAGCTTGTGGTTGTTTGAGGGGGAAGGGCAGGGAGTGTGTGTGTGTGTGTGTGTGCATCCCACATCTGTTGCTATGGGGTAATGATGTAGGAACAATACAGGATGAATCACAATAATTGTTTGCTGAAATAATATTTGCTTGCCAAATGTAATTTGTCATGCCAATCCTGGTTATAGGTAACAATCCTGGTTATAGGTAACAATCCTGGTTATAGGTAACAATCTTTCGAATGAACTGCCAAAATTATGACGCATATTATTAGTTAATTGTGGAAATAAAATAAGATCTGCAATATTTTTTTCGGGGAGAAGGACCTTGGTCAGGGATGTGACCAAGAACCTGATGGTCACTCTGACAGAGCTCCAGAGTACCTCTTGAGATGAGAGAACCTTCCAGAAGTACAACCAACTCTGCAGCACTCCACTAATCATGCCTTTATGGTAGAGTGGCCAGACGGAAGCCAATCCCTCAGTAAAAGGCACATTACAGCCCGCTTGGATTTTGACAAAAGGCACCTAAAGGACTCTCAGACCATGAGAAACAAGATTCTCTGGTCTGATGAAACAAAGATATAACTCTTTGGCCTGACTGCCAAGCGTCACGTCTGGAGGAAACCTGGCACCATCCCTACGGTGAAGCATGGTGGTGGCAGCATCATGCTGTGGTGATGTTTTTCAGCAGCAGGGACTAGCAGACTAGTCAGGATTGAGGGAAAGATGAACAGAGCAAAGTACAGAGAGATCCTTGGCAAAAACCTGCTCCAGAGCGCTCAGGACCTCAGATTGGGTAGAAGGTTCACCTTCCAATAGGACAACAACCCTAAGTACACAGCCAAGACAATGCAGGAGGGGCTTTGGGACAAGTCCTTGAGTGGCTCAGCCAGATGCCGGATTTGAACCCAGTCGAACATCTCTGGATAGACCTGAAAATAGCTGTTCAGTGACACTCCCCATCCAACCTGACAGAGCTTGAGAGAATCTGCAGAAAATAATGGGAGAAACTACCCAAATACAGGTGTGCCAAGCTTGTAGCGTCATACCCAAGAAGACGAGGCTGTAATCGCTGCAAAAAGGTGGTTCAACAAAGTACTGAGTAAAGGGTCTGAATACTTACGTAAATGTGATATCAGTTTTTTAAATTCTTAATACATTTGCAAACATTTCTAAGGGGGGCTGTGGGGAGGAACAGTAGAGGAACAACAGGGCTCCTTCTTTAGCTTGCTCCATTAAACAGATTGGGCTGAGGGCTGTAGGCCTAACTTGACATTGATCTTAACATCTCACCATCAAGGGATTCATGGCAACAACAACAAAAAACTTTTCATCCACTACCAAGCCCCATATTGGGATGTCAAGTCATGATCTAGCATAGATCATGTAGCCAACTAGAAGATAAAATGCAAACATCCCAGGGTTCAATCTCTGAGTGAATGGCATGTACTCTATGAACCCATTACTTAACAGTTCAGTATCTCCCTTCTTTCAGTATCTCCCTTCTTTCTGTACAGTTTACTGATTATCAATCATTAAGTGTAGGACTATCTCCAACACCTTACTGTGTTGTAAGTGTTGTAAGTGCAATTGCTCAGATACAAAAGTACTTTCTCTGAGTTCATGTAATGCAAAGTCGAAAGAGGAATTGTTTACAGACTGCAGGGTAATGTACGAGTTCACTGCCTCATCATTTCACTCCAAACATGGTCTTTCATGACTTAACTTTAGAAAAATAGTTTGGGGAATTGCACTAGTTAGAGCCAAAAACACATTTTGCATAAGCACAAAAGGCTCAATTCTTCTCTCCGAGTGAACACTGTTGAACTTTACAACAGATGGGTGGAAACCCTCAAATTGGGGGGAGGGATTAAAAAGAATTGGGCTCACCAAAAATGAAGAGGGTGAGGCTAGTGCTACACACTGTGGTTACTAAATACAGTCACTGGAATCTCTCAATAGAATCCCACAACCAGGGATAAGGGAACTAGGCATATGTCGCACGTCACTACCGCACAGGAGGCATTTGAACATATATGTTGTTGTTTTTTGGTGGGGGGGGCAGAAATGCCTTCTGGAACATGTGAACTTTGCCAGTCACATTTTGTTAAAGGTCCCCAAAGCACACACATCCCTGGGTCGCTCGTCTTTTCAGTTCGCTGCAGCTAGCAACTGGAACGAGCTGCAACAAACACTCAAACTGGACAGTTTTCTCTCAATCTCTTCATTCAAAGACTCAATCATGGACACTCTCACTGACAGTTGTGGCTGCTTTACGTGATGGATTGCTGTCTCTACCTTCTTGCCCTTTGTGCTGTTGTCTGTGCCCAATAATGTTTGTACCATGTTCTGTGCTGCTACCATGTTGTGTTGCTACCATGTTGTTGTCATGTTGTGTTGCTACCATGCTATGTTGTCATGTGTTGCTGTCTTGCTGTCTTATAGGTCTCTCTGTATGTAGTGATGTGTTGTCTCTTGTCGTGATGTGTGTTCTGTACTATATTTATATTTAATTTTTAATTTTTCTGGCCTACCAGAAGTCCTTTTGCCTTTTGGTAGGCGATCATTGTAAATAAGAATTTATTCTTAACTGACTTGCCTAGTTAAATAAAATAAATACAAATTATAATGTGCCTTAATAACAAACGTGTATGCCATATGAAAATACAAATAAAACAAATTAAATGCCGATTTTACTTGGTTTAGCCACAGAAAAAGACAGGAATCTTCCCGCTAGCCATGATTGGCTGAAATGAGTGGGACATGCCAAGAGATGAGTTTGGATTGGTCTGCCATGTAGCACCTGTCTCCAGATTACATCTTCAAGCTAAGGGCAAACATGGCATCCGTGACAGAGAGGGAGAAGCATCTAGCTAGAGTCTAGCTAGCTACATTTTCAGATATTATAGGTTTAAAATGGTCAGAAATGTATTTTCATTGCAAGTTAAAGCGTACTGTTAGCTAGCTAGCTAATGTTACGTGTAGGATCTGTGTAGTAATATTATTCATATCTCAGAGCTATTTGTACTGCTAGTTATACTCTAATGTTAGATAGCTAACATTGAACATGATTGGTTAGTTTTAGCTACCTGTAGATTCATGCAGGATAATAATGTTATGAATTGGGATTATGGTTAGCTTATTATGGTTAGCTAGCTAGCTACATGTGTAAACAAAAGACTCCATTATGCAAGTAACCATTTCAAAAGAATGTTTATGATGTCACTGTACTGTTTACACCTTCTGTATCATGTGCATGTGAAAAATAAACTTAGATTTGATTTGATATAGTGTGCGTTTACCAGAGAAGGAAATGTGAAGAATAACATGATCGTCACCAAAGTGAAATTAGGATATAACGTTAGGCCAACGAGACAATGCCCTGCTTTTATTTTGTCACACTCATAACCGTAAACTATTTTCTGGAATTAGCTCGCCATTAACTTGTAAATAATGACCTTGTTGTGAGTTTGTGTGTAATAATGAATACAAATTAGCTAAAGTTAAGGCATTGTCAGCTATACGGTATGGTCATTATTTGACCTGGCTAGCTAACTTAGCAAGCTAGAAACGAACCAAAACATTGTTCAGAAAGATGCTTTTGTTTGCCTGGTTTGCTAGATTGACATTTACTAAATTCATTTTTAAACTGATTGGTTTATTGGTGTTAAAATACACCAGATATGCTATTTTGGACCACCAGACTGCTGATGTCATGCAGCCTGTCATTTGAGTGTTTATACTTTTCTACTGTTGTCCAACAATGATCATGATGTCACTGTGACAACTGTATACAGATATAGTCATAGTATTAAATCAGTCTTTAGTCTTGAAATTTTTGGTTGTTCACTACACTACCTTACTC